>NC_135503.1:109523059-109728059 GCF_052857255.1 Amblyomma americanum
TTATTGGTTATGTTGGCGGGTATTGTGCGCATGCTACAATGAAAGTTTTAAAGTGTGAAAGTTGCCGAGGGCACTAGGTCGATCGTTACCGGAAGTGAGACGGAAATGGAAGAAGACACCCATTCCTTAATCGCACAACTGGACCGAGCAGGACTCTAGTTTCCCTCTGCCCTTGTGACTACAGTAGTCATGTACACGGAGGTTGTAGTTACAAAGCTTGTGACACAAAATGCCTGCACACAATTTCTGCATGGGCCCAACCAAAGGAATGTCGTTCGGCAACTGACGCTCAACTCTCTACCGAGGCTTGAGGACATAGATGCATGTGAAAAGGGGCATGCCTACGAGCCCCTTGTCACACTTGTTGCAAACTGTGCAGCAAACATAATGCTTAACAACTTATGCAAACAAAGGAAAGATCAACTTTATATTATAAAAGAACAAAAGGCAAAGAACAGAAAACCCCAAATCTTTCTTGAAACGTAATTTTCCATAATTTTAACTGCCACCGCACATTTAATTACTTTAAATTGCACTGCAGGTATTTTATTGCAGTTTGCTGATGTGATTTTTTTGGCGAAATTCTGCCTGTTGTAGTGCAATGAACCTTCTTTTGTTTGTGTCATGCATGCTTTCTAACCCAGAGTTTAAATGACAGTTCTTTGTTTTTAATCTAAAATTTTGAAGTATTTTGGCAATTAAGTGCTATGTTGTTTTTTTTTACTGAGCTGAACCTCAGATAGTGCCTGCTGTCGTAGGTGAATGACTTATTTGTCACACCTTTTCTCTGTATGTGCTCTTCTTGTGCAGTGTCTATTATTGTACTATTGTTGCAGTGTCTATTATTTATTATTGTATTAGTGTCTATATTATTGTGCAATGCAGTTTGTGCAGTGGATTCCTTGTGCATTCCTGTACCTGCAGCAGTGAAATAAGTGGTTCTTTGTGTCACTTATCATAACCTAGTCCACAGTTTAGTCACACGTGTGTTTAATGTACTGTGGCTTTTTGCATGTCTTCGACTCTACAAAGTAATATGTTGTGTTTTATGCCATTGAAGGGCGGCCACCTACACTGAAAAATGAATGAAATAATATTTTCTTCTAGCCTACAGTTAAGATGCGAGTATGGTTTCGTTTTCTACCTCTTGGCATTGCAATGTGCTATGTTATGCTTCCTCTCATTCATCTGAAACTTGTACCGTGCCACAGGGCCTACTTTAATATACAGATTGGTATTGTAACTGTGTGTATCTCTTATCGGTGCAACAACTTGTTTCGGCTGTCAGTTGTTTACGATTTTATAGCACGCAGTATAAAAGGCAACATCCGTCTACATTACAGCGCATAAATGTTTTCTGTCTGTCATGTATTTTGCCCGCGAACGATGTGTAGTCGTAAATATCCGTAAATATGCATTCAGACAGAGTCTGCTGTGATAAATAAATATGAATAATTCTGTCCGTAATCTTAATTATTTGTCTTTGCCCTGATAAATCGCGCGGACCTGGCGGTCGACGAGCCTGTCTATGGCATCAGTTCCCGCGAGGCGAGCGCGCGGCAATCGCTCGCCGCCCTCAGCCGGCGCGCAGTGACGTCGTTGACGTCGCATCACGTGACGCGCAGGCCTGAAAGCTGTTCAGGGGGTAATGGTTGGACACACAAGGTTAACCCTCGCCGTCAGGAAAAAAGGAAAAACGAAGAAGTGAGTAGGAGACAGGATAGTTGTGAGAAAGGGGTAGCAAAATGAAAGACGGAGGGGAGAATAGGAAAAGGGGACTGCCGCGCCGGCTGAGGGCCGCCAGCGATTGCCGCGCGCTCGCCTCGCGGGAACTGATGCCACAGACAGGCTCGTCGACCGCCAGGTCCGCGCGATTTATCAGGGCAAAGACAAATAACTAAGGTTACGGACAGAATCATTCATATTTATTTATCACAGCAGACTCTTCTGTATTCATATTTACGGATATTTACGACATGAACAATGAACATTGAACAGTGGTGAACACATCCCTGCGGATGCTCGGGAACCCGTGGTGTCGCCACTCACCAAAGCCGCCTGCAAGCTGCAGACGCCCCCCTGCGGGGAAATTACACACGAGTACAGACATCAAATTCTAGTTGTGTTCTATATTTGCAATGATGCGCAGCACATTAGAAAACATGGACAGCCACATTGACTCCTCCAACAAGCGGCAGATAAGTTATAGTTGAATTTTTTCTCTCATTGAGCTTCGGTTTCAACGACCGACCGTCGGATGTGACAACAGATGAGCTCAGGTCGCGTGAAGCATACAAAAAGATGGCCGCTGCTTTGTTCGCCTTAATGCGTACCAACTCTTATGCAAGCCTGCACATGAGTCGGAATGACAAAGAAAATGATCAAGCAGCGATTAGATAGCAGTTTTTAGATGGCTCACGTGGTCTAGTTCAAACCCTATGAGATGACACAGCCGTCGCTCGACTGTTGAAGCCGAAACGCCACGAGAAAAATTGGAGGGGACACCTCAGATCCGCCTTAATGGTATAACGCGATAGCGTAATGAGTTAATTCCCGTAAATGCAAATGGTAATTATCTACATTCATAGATCCCTGGGAGTCCTCATACCCCTCCTGGCATAGTGGTGCAGCGGATAAGCGATGCGCCACTCCCCTGCGATGGCAGGTTCTGCCAGCGGTGGGCCTTGTGTGGCTCAGGTTGCTCTTCCCGAGCGACTGATCAATAATTTGAACTGCCGCCAGCCTCGGTGGGCAGGATGTGATGACTACGCAAAGTCACGTGACCTAGGTGACCCACCTGCCTCCTAGGTTGCGCTCTGGGCACCGCCTGCTAGAGTCATGCTCGTGATTTTTTGCTCTAAACACCGACGCCAGATTTTCTGGGTAACGGGGTCTTTAACGCAATCGTGTTAAAATTCAGTTGTGAATTATTCAGCTGGCGCAAGTGAATTCACTTTTTGCCTTGCCCTATTCTCTTAAGCACCATACCAAAGAAAAAAGCACGCACACAAAAATTTGCTGCCACTACGCCTTCAAGCATTTCAGTGTATAGTAGATGTGAGGGGTCGGCTGCCGGAAAGAAGGAAAACCAAGTGCGTGCTAAACACGAATCTTTTAGCTTTATTCATTGCTTCTTTCCATCACTCCTGGTTCGGCAAGAAATCAGCAAGGAGCATGTTCACTACAGGAACACGCAATACTACTTACAGCATCGTGGAGCATCGCGCATAACAGAAAAACCACCACCCGTATGCTTCTACAACGAAGCAATGAGCAATGCCGACATACAAAAGAAAAAGGCAGCCTCATCTTTTCCTTCGACTGTTGCCAGATGTTGCGCCGTAGGCCTATCATGTCGTTTTTATCATTATAGGCTAGGCAGTGGCGGTCTAGGCGCAGCCAGACAAGGAGAGGCGACAGACAAAGACGACAAGGTTCGCCATGCATGTAGTGCCCAGCTTACTAACCTGTGCAGTAACAGCTGTGGCCAAAGGGAGCAAAAAAGCGTTCTCATGAACGACGGTGCAAAAACACAGGACACCTAATTCCATTGCGTATTGGCATAGCAATGCGATAGCATACGAAGCTGTTGATTCCTTTGCTGGAAGTAACGTCATCATCAGCCCAGCTATGCCCACTGCAGGACAAAGGCTTCCCCCATATCTCTCGAATTAACTTCGCTCTGTGCCAGTCGCAGCCACCGCATCCCTATAGACTACCTAATCTCATCCGCCCTCCTAACATTCTGCCAACCCACCGTGTCATCCAAGCGCGGTATATGGGAAAGGGGCGCTCGTGCATCGTCACACTACAAGGCCCAACTCTTCCAGAACGAATTTACTACTATGGCTGTATTCTGCGGCCTCGCCCTTACAAACCGAGTGCCGTTTATTGCTACAGCTGTTTCAGACCTGCCCACATGCGCCGATCATGCCCTTTTGTAACTCAAGATGAGGCTCGACCACAAGGCACACCGTCTTACAGGTGCGGACTTTGCAAGACTGACGACCACGAGATCACCTCTCCAACTTGCCCAACAAAACCGAAAGCAACTGAGAAGGTTCGGCGTGGGATCCGTAAGCAAGTGCGTCCTAATGAAAACAGAGCCCCGATACAGACATCCAACAGGTTTGCGGCTCTCCAGTGGGATGAAGGCGACTAGCCGGAGCTTTCTGAGTCCAATCCACCTGCAGCCCCTGCCCAACAGTCGTACAGTGATAAAGTGCGCAAGGATCGCCGCCGCCTTCAATCTACAAAAGTACAGCATACTGAAACCTCTGCGTGAGGACATAGCAGCAATTGACGACCAAATTGCACGCCTTTTAGCCGAGGTCTCTAAGCTACGACAACGCCGTGAACTGCTTGCTCGCCGTAGACAACCAACGGAATCCCACTCCACGCCAATCAAAGCTGCAGCGCCTTCGACTACGTCCAGCTCTCATGCGTTTTTCGCAGACTATACCAGGTCTTCTGCAGCACTGCTGGATAGCTCAACGACCTCCCTCCTCCGATTTATGGTAAACCAGTGATCTAACCTGACATCAGTTCTATTATAACGCTTGGAATCCTAATCGAAAAGGGCGAGTACACGTTGTTGTGATGTGCTCCAATGGAACTGCAGAGGCCTCTCCACAAATCTGGGAGAGCTCAAATCTCGACTTCGCATGACCAACCTCAAGGTGTGGGCCCTGCTGCTGCAGGAGGCAAATGCCTTGCCATCCATTCCGGGTTTTAATTGATACATGTGTCCTTCAATAAACGACTGTCGTGTGCACACTGCTGCCCCTCCGGGAAAGGCGGCGGTGTACGTTGATGCGCGTTTTCCTCAAGTTCGCCTCTCTCTAGAAAACTGGTGCACCTCATATCAAGAGGTAGCCGCAGTGGCTGTGAAGCTTCCCAAGGCAACTGTGGTGGTCGTGTCATACTATGTAAGACCCGCCGGTGGAGCTCCCTCCCGCATTAATCTGGGGTGGTTATAACTCTACGACGACAACACCCAGGGTGGCCTATTTTGTTCGGTAGTGACTTTAACGCCCCTTATCCGGACTGGGGGTACCCCACTTCAAGCCCCGTGGTAGGCATGTGCGGGACGCATTCGCGGATGCACAATTTGTTTAACTCAACCATCCAGAATCAGCAACGCGGACTGTGCGCCATGCTCACAGTCCAACATATGCTCCGGACCCTACGTGGTGGTCAGGACCCTGGACTCCCTCGTGGCACCTCGAGCCAGACTTCTGGGGTAGTGACCACCATCCTATCATCATCGGTCTCCATCCATCAAGGGCCCGCGGATTACGCCGTAGGTGTTCTGTGGTTAATTGGGACACGTTTCGCATCACCGTCGAAGATCTCTCTCTGCAATCATCTACACTACTTGTGGACTGCATACAAACTGCGCTGCATAAGGCTACTACTATCACTTGGATGGACGTGAATCGCCCGGCGCCGGATGTGGGTCTGCTTAACCTGTGGGCTGCTCGCCGCAAGCAAAGATGGCAGCTTACCGATACCCGAATTCTGCGCAAGCACAGACAAGGCTGAATTACCTTACTGCCAAGGCTCCCAGATATGAACGCGATCTCCCGCGACGGCAGTGGTATGCGTGGTGTAAGCAGTTCTCGACAAAGTCATCGAATGCTGCTCTCTGGCGAACGTTCCATGCAATGGAACATGGTTCCCGTCGTCCTGACGCAGCGGCCACAGCATGCTTCGCAGTTAACTTAGCTCCGAATGATTTCGCCAGAGAGGCAGCGCGGAAGTTTTTCCCCAAGTATGATGTGTTGCCTCCAATGGTCACAGGCGCCCCCTTGGCTGCCATTCTAGCATATGTCGATAAGCTCCCATCTACAGCCGACGCCGAGGGAATTGCAAGCCCATTTTCAATGCCCGAGTTGCTTGCAGCAACAGACGAGGCCCGTCGGAAGACTGCGCCCGGTCCGGACTCCACTCCGTGCGAGGTTTACGAGAACTTAAGTTCCGCTGTAGTGCCTCAACTCCTCGCCACCATTAATAAGGTATGGATAAAAGGCGTACCAGAAACCTGGAAATCGGCTATTGTGATCCCCATACCAAAGCCGGGGAAGCCGCCGACAGATCTCGGAAATTTCCCGCCTATATCGCTTACGCCAACATTATGCAATTCAGGAGAGCAAGCTGCCGGGCTAGTTGGTGATGCATGTTGTAAACTAAGAAGCGCAAAATACCGGACGACGGACAGAGTAAGAGACACAAAAAACAGGTTCACGAGCGCTCGTGAACCTGTTTTTTGTGTCCCTTACTCTGTCCGGCGTCCGGTATTTTGCGCTTCTTAGTTTACAACATTATGCAAGCTTACCGAAAAAATGCTTGCCACACGACTGTCGTGGTGGGTTGAGCACCATGGTTTCTACCACCCCACCCAAATTGGCTTTCGTGCGTCCATAGGTACCGAAGATGGACTGGCTGTCTTGGCGTCAGCAGTTCTGGCCTCAACTCGCAGCCACAATGTACGTACTGTACTAGCCATGGACGTTGAAAAGGCGTACGATAATAACAGTCATGCTGCCATCTTGGAATCGCTTGACATGCTGCATTTCCCCGTTAGAGTGCGCAATTTTGTTAAATCCTTCCTTGAAGGCCGACACTTTGACATACGCCTCAGTGCTGAGGCCGTAGGATCATTTGTGCCTGTTCGCAGCGTTCCCCAGGGATCGGTGTTATCGCCAACATTATTTAATATTGCTTTTATCCCCTTGCTTGGCGCTTACATGATGACTCTGAGATTAAATTCTTATTGTATGCTGATGACATAACGGTATGGAGCACTCACAACGATCTGATGACTCAAGCAGCAGGCCTACAATCAGCCATAGATATTACATCGACTTTTGCTTCTTCAATTGGTCTGCAGCTTTCAGTGAGCAAAACCACGTACGTGTCAGTCGCCAACCACTGGGGCGCTGTAAACTCGCTGCAACACCAATTCGTCTCCATCTATCCGGAACTCCAATTCAAGAAAGTTAGACCGTAAAAATCTTGGGCTTGACAATACACGAGTCAGGAACAGGTACTCCTTGGCTTTCCCGGGCTAAAAGCAAGCAATTCAGGTGTTGGGTCTGATTAGACCTATTGCTCCTAAAACAGGCGGAGCCCGCTCTCGTGTTGCACGACAGTTGGTGAGGGCGGTTGTGCAACCGCGCCTCGTTTACCAAGCCCAATTCCAGCATTTGACGAGGGCTCAATGGGACCGTCTAGAAGCTCTTAATCGAGAGGCAATGAGGGTCGTCACTTGCCTTCCCCGCATTACCCCGATCGTGGCGCTCCAAGAACATGCGTAGCTGAATACACTAGAAGAGCTGGTGCAGCAACGACGCGATGTTCGCCGCCTGAAGTCAAACCTTACACACACAACGTGTGCACTCAGGGCATATGCTTCGTCGCACTACATTCTACAGCCGCCCCCGCAAGTTCTTTCTCCCTGGCGTTTTGTGCAGCTAAGCGACAACAAACCAACTGATCTACCCGCGCGGCATCGTCGTTTCGCGACCGAATTACAGAGCAAGACGCCAATCTGCCGCATAGCTCCATTGTTATGTACGTTGACGCAAGCATCCAGGCCTGCGAAACAAGAACGACAGTTTACTGTCCTTGCAAACCTGCCCTGAAAAAAACGCCGTTTCTCCTCTCAGAACCTCCTTCCTCCTCCTGTGCGGAGATGCTTGCGGTTCAAGGGGCACTTTGCTCTGTGGCCGCCGTTCCCATGCTACCTACGGCCCGCATTGTCATTCGCACCGACGCCCTTCACGTCGCACGCCTACTACGACGAGTCAGTCGCACACCAGAAATCTGCCAAGACATCCATCGTCTAGCGGCACGCATCCCGCAGCAAAGCCGTAATGAGTGGGTTCCGCATAATTAATAATAATAATAATTGGTTTTTGGGAGAAAGGAAATGGCGCAGTATCTGTCTTATATATCGTTGGACACCTGAACCGCGCCGTAGGGGTAGGGACAAAGGAGGGAGTGAAAGAAGAAAGGAAGAAGAGGTGCCGTAGTGGAGGGCTCCGGAATAATTTCGACCACCTGGGGATCTTTAACGTGCACTGACATCGCACAGCACACGGGCGCCTTAGCGTTTTTCCTCCATAAAAACGCAGCCGCCGCGGTCGGGTTCGAACCCGGGAACTCCGGATCAGTAGCCGAGCGCCCTAACCACTGAGCCACCGCGGCGGGGGTTCCGCATGACCTGACCGCATGACCTGAGCGCACAATGCCGCGCAGATTCTGCGACCCGCCTTTCGGCCCCAACCTCGTCTTTGCCTCGAGTCCTCACTCTGGATGGCACCACCCTCCTTTTAACAAGAAAAGAACACCTCCGGCGCTGCACACGTGCTCTAATCCCTCCGTGTGCGGTTACCCTCCCACGTGGTCTAACCCGTGCAGAGGAGGTTGCGCTTCGGAGGACACGGGTCGGGGTTGCCCTAACTCCAGCTGTGACACGCGAGTGGCCGCATTTTAAAGATTTATATCCCCGCCCCGGGTGCCCACTCTGCAAGATCAGACTGTGAGGCGGATATCCTCCACCTGTTGTGGATTTGCTCGTCGCTGAAGCCGACGAGACTTCGGCACCTGGCGGCGGTGGGTCTCTCACCGGCCAATCCGGATTCCTATATTGCCTAGACACTGGGTCCATCTCACCGTCCACTACTTGATTTCATTAGATCAGCCCACCTTTTTTCATTTATTTAAGCATCTTACTCATCTCTCATTTCATAGCATTTATGCCCTGAGGCAATAAACATCGCTTGAAAAAAAGAGCCCCGCACTCCCACACGGATATGCCTCACCTTTGCGGACACCCTACAAATACGGAGAGAAACCCCTTAATGTGGCAATAGCAGCTATCGCTTTAAAAATAAATTTATGCTTAGCATGCTGCGACGGTTAAACATGTGTCCTATCGCCGCATCTTACAACAAGAAGTCGGATGCTTCCGTCATATATTTGTGAGCCTGTCGGCTTCTGTGAGTCCTCATCAGGCCAAGAGCGCCTGCCTCTTCCTACAGAAAAAAATAGTACGAATAATTGAAAACGTTGAATACACAGCGCCTTCTTCAGATATCTTTGCTTCGCTTAATTTATTGAAAGTAAGAAATATTTACGAATACAAATTATGCAGGCAGTACCGTTTAAGTGTCCAACGAGAGAGTACAGTTTTTACTGAAATGGCAGAACTAAAACCCAATTATCCCATCTACAGCACCAGAACTCCAGAACGATGGAAAGTTCCAAAATGTCGTACTGCCTATGGACAACAAACACTCCGGTATAACCTCCCGCGATTACTGAATGCTGCAGAAAAAGAAGGCGCTGATGTATCCAATATGTCTCTTCCCAATATGTACAAATATTTTGCTACTCATACTCTTTTTTGTGAATGAACGCACAGGTCTATCTTTATGGTCAATTACATTGCATTGTTTACTTTTCAAAAACAAAAAATGTTTTTCCAGGAGTCCAAACCCAGTGTTCTATTGAAACTCTTATTTAGGCTTATTTTATTTTGTAATGCGATTTAGTGCTGTTTATTTTTTTTTATTTTTTTTTGCCTCTTTGCAACAAAAAAAATGTGATTGTCTATTGTCCCGCTCTGCTGCTGTGTGCACTGTAAGGGGGCGGAGGATTTTTCAAGCCGCAAATGTACGGCTTTTCCCTCCGCCTCCTTCCACTTCTTTGTGGAGAATAAAACTTGTATGTATGTATGTATGTATGTATGTATGTATGTATGTATGTATGTATGTATGTATGTATGTATGTATGTATGTATGTATGTATGTATGTATTATCCAAGACCACCCGGCGCGTGACAATCAGTGGCTTTGGCGTTCGACCGCTGACCACAAGGTAGCGATTGTGATCCCGGCCTCCACGGTCACATTTTGAGAAAAGCGATATGGAACATACTAGTGTCCTGTGAGATATTCGCGCACGTTAATGAACTTCAGGCAGTTTAAATTAATCCGGAGTACTCCACTAAGCTTTGTTTTATAGGCCACGTGTCGCGGTTAGTTTTATGACGTGCCCAAAATATTAAGAAGCAACCTAGCCAAAGTAAACTTTTGTTGCAGCTGGCCTTTAAAGGGGCTGTGAAGGGGCTCTAATAAAGTTGCGGCATACCTTGGATATTGGAGCACGCCGCTTCACGAATAGTGTCTAGCAAGGCTTTTTTAAATGCGCTTTGTAGAAGCTGAGTTATCTGTAGCTAAAATTTGAATTTCAGCGTCTTCCCGCCTTTCCTTCTCCTCTCGTCACTTTTTGCACGCTGAAAGGTAGACGCTCATTCGCCGACCCCCCTCTGGGAGCGGAGCTTCCCGACCCGCCGGAGATAAGCGGCTTATTGGCCGCGGACACGGTTGCTGCCTGACATCTGAAAGAATGTAACCAATGGCCACCTCTCACCTTGTCTACCCAGATGCGGGGGACGGAGGAGGGTGCGAGCATGAAAAAGTCACCGGGAAGGGCTCGCCAACTTTGACGCGCGATTGTGAGTCGTCTGCTGCGTGTAGAAGAGTATTATTTGACTCTGGTTTTCATGGCATCACAGTGCACTTACTAAGTGAGTTAATGTGCTCTCCTCGGAAGGCGTTTCAGAGCCCCTTTAAACTTTACATAGCAAACTATATTATCCAAGGCGCCTTCGTACCTGAATGCTTTGGAAATAATTAAATATATTGCAAGGTACCACTTACCCATGGAACTTGAAGGTCGGCACAACGCACAAGAAGTGTGTGGTATGGCAGCCTGAGCACAGCTGATATCGTTTTGCGACATCACAGCCCGAAAACCAAACGTCGTACAGTTTGAAGAACTGGTCAGATAATCCCTTCCCGATAAAGGCCATATAATAACCAGCCGCTCCGAGTTCGGGTTTTCATTTCCAGAACATCGCCGCAAAGGATGGACAGAAGCAGATCTTGGTACTTGAAGGTAGACAAGGTGCAAGAGTAGACAGGACGAAAGCAGAACGAACACGGACAAGGCGCTTCTTGGTTCGTCCTGTCTACTCTTGCGCCTTGTATCTTCGAGTTATGCACCAACTCGCCCAACAGTCGATTCTCCTGATCTTGGTACTCACCCAGCTTTGTGTACTCAGTGTCAGCACAGTCCAGTGCTTCGTAAGCCTATGTGTTAGGCAAGAAAGAAAAGGAACGCTCCAATTACTGTTCCGGCGACAAGCTTTTATTTAACACGTTTCTTTTTTTTCCTTGAAGACGTGCATGACGTGGCACACTGGGAGCGTCGAGGTCGCGAACACCTCTTTCGCCAGCTTCCACTGAGTGAAGAGCCTTTCGGTGTCGGTGGTCCCGCGCCTTGACAAAGCTAGCGACCGGAGCCGAGCCGGATGGCGAGGAAAAGTCGCGGCTTGCGACGCGGCTGAGCTGCGCGGATTCCACCAGGCTCCGTCTCCTGGCAGTTTTCTCCTCCACGGCGTCCGAGCCTGACGGCCAGAACTCTGACGGGAATCGAAAGGCGGCGAAGTGGCCGCTCGGCGACCGGCGAATCACCCCAGGGCGGTCGTCCGAGCGCAACCAGGCGTGCTGAAGCCAAAATTTTCCAAGCTGCGTGGCGGCCACAGGGTGGCGCAGAGGATGCCGTGGCCTGCTCACTTGTAGCAGGGTTCTCAGATTGTAGCGGCTGCGCATCGTCAGGGGCCAGTGACGGCGCAACGGACATTGATGTGATGTCGGGAGGCGGCTGACGAACCTCGAGTGGCTTTTCTGAAGGATGTCCCTGGCCGTCTTTGGGCGCCTGCTGATCCTGCTCGGAGGTAGAGCCCTTGTCCATGGTGCTGGAGAACGTCGTCGGCGCTACCAGCCAGCCAGGATGGTCGGGCTGGGATCCGCGGCCGGCCTCGCGTGCTGCCACGAGCCTGCAGCGCACTTCTTTCACTCAAGCGGTTCAACCCACGATTGGGAAACGGTTGCAAAACTGAAGCATTAAAGCGCAGTGATTAAGAATGCAACAGCTACGATGTCAAAAGTAATAAAATTCAAGAATTGTAATATATTGACAGAAAATTAAGATGGCTCGGAAATAAAATGAAGAAACAGAGTCTGTCAGGTACAGAAGTAGAAGATGCAACATAATGTTCTCGATAGTCCAGCTCGGTAA
This sequence comes from Amblyomma americanum, assembly GCF_052857255.1. Classification (NCBI taxonomy): domain Eukaryota; kingdom Metazoa; phylum Arthropoda; class Arachnida; order Ixodida; family Ixodidae; genus Amblyomma; species Amblyomma americanum. The sequence goes on from NC_135503.1 coordinate 109,535,213, forward strand.
AGTTATGCTTCGAATACTTCCAATGTAGCTTTCCGAGGTAACAAAGAGCCAAATGCGGTGCAGTGGAAGGAGCGGCTAACCAGCAGCCAGCTAAAGGTCCAAAGAGACCTAGTGAGCCACGCATGCCGGATGGCCAGGGAGAGTGGTGCCTTGGACTAGGGGCGCCAACCACGCTCAGCCTGGAAGACATCGGCAATCTTCGGGCAAGCAGCAAGACTCCTTTATTAGAGCAATAAAGTTTATTCACTCACTGCACTTCCTGTGGGGAAAAGAACTGGAAGGAGCACTTAAGCTTTTCCTGAAAGGGACCATGAAATACTTTATAGGTCAGGGAAAGCGCATGAGCGATCAGTATTTCATCACTCGTCAGAGCACCTAAAAAAATTTTAAGCTAGCTTCATTAACGACGAGGATACCGAAGGTTGAAAATGATGATTCTCTTCACGGCTCTCTACTCATATACACACCGACGCGCCAGAAGAAAAAAAATGAGCAGGTCTGGACTATACACCCCTCACTCCCGTTGGGAAAACCGGTGTTCTTGGCTGTAGACAGAACGTGGGAGACCACAGTCCTCAAATCCTTTGTGTACTATGAGCACCGACCAGACGTAAACATGGCGGCGCCCATCGACCCCTTCCACCATCGACACTTTTAGCCCCATCCCACCCACGCCCAGTGAGCAGGCTCGCACAAACTACCCGCCGACTTAATCGGGTATGGGATGCGCGGTGAGGTGTAACTCTACTCGGTTGGGAGCTACTGGGAGCAGTAAGTGATAGGGGCCGTGCAGTGCTTTAAAGTTTGACTCGAATACTCACAAGAGCACCTCTACACATCTGTTTCACTAGAATATGATCACAAAAATCGCAGGGTTCCTTTAAGGGCACTACGTGATAGCGATAATGGGTAAATCCCCATATACATGGAATTGGTCAAGCGCTACTATATAATAATAGGTCGCTGAGAGTCGTCACTCTTGGAGCAGTGTTGCAGCGGTTAAGAGATGCGCCACTGTCCCGGCTCCCGACAGGTGGCTTTTTAAAACTCATCCACCGGTGGGGCTTGTGAGACCCAGGTTTCTAATCCCGAGCAGTCAGCAGAGGTCAATAGGGCTTTCGCACTAAAAAAATGACAACCGATTTGCATCGTTAATCAAATGCGGAGTGCGCTAGCACTGCTTGAGGGAGTGCAAGCGACACACGTCCGCTCTGTTCAGTCTCCACTGAGAACCTCACACTATCTGCTGAACGCGTGCTACGCGGCCGCAGCTGCGATACAGCCACTCTCTCATTGGCTGCAGCTTTGCGACCGAGCTGCCTCCTCACTGGCTAAGCCGCGTTACGTTTGCGTCGCCATATGCTTATCTCTCATGCTTCAAGGTCACGGCGCGGCTTCGGACAGACCCCGGTGAAATGTGTGATTGCGGGCAGTAGTGGTTCCGCACCAAACATTTAGCCAGCGTTTCTCCCAAGCGTACAAGTCATCAGCCCTCCTATTCGGCAAATAATTAGGGCAGTGATGACGCTGCGTATAACAGTACGACGATTCTGTTCATGTTAATGGAGGGCGACCTAACAAATCTGTGGTCAGAAAGGGACGGATCTTGTCTTGTAGCGCGTTTGCGGCCACCGTATACGGGACGTTTTCCCCCTGCATTTGACCTTCCACACGTTTGCATATGCTCACCTACCGCTTACGTGCAGCGTCCTGTTGTGCCTGTTCGCCTTCCGCGGTTTCATCGCTGCGGCGGCCACTGATGCAAACAGACAGGACGAAAGGAGAACGAGCACGGACAAGGCGCTTAATTCTTCGTTCGCCCTGTCTACTCTTGCGTCTTGTAACTTCGAGTCGTGCACCAACTCCCACAACAGTCGATTCTTCTGATCTTGGTACCCACCGAGCTTTTTATACAAAGTGTCAGCACAGTCCAGTGTTTCGTAAGCCTATGCGTTAGGCAAGAAAGAAAAGGAACACTACAATTACAGTTCCGGCGACAAGCTTTTATTTCACGCGTTTGTTTGTTTTTTCTTGCAGACACGCATGAGGTGGTAAACTGGGAGCGTCGATGTTTCGAACACTTCTTTCGCCTGCTTCCACTAAGTGGAGAGCCTTGCAGGGTCGGTGGTCCAGCGCCTTGACAAAGCTAGCGACCGTAGCCGAGCCGGATGGCGAGGAAAAGTCGCGGCTTGCGGCGCGGCTTCCACCAGGCTCCGTCTCCTGGCGTTTTTCTCGTTCACGGCTTCCGAGCCTGACAGCCAGAACTCTGACTGTAACTCTGACTGTAACCGTAGGGCGGCGAAGTGGCCGCTCGGCGACCGGCAAATCACCCCAGGGCGGTCGTCCAAGCGCAACCAGGCGTGCTGAAGCCAAAATTTTGCAAGCTGCGAGGCGGCCACAGGGTGGCGCAGAGGATGCCGTGGCCTGCTCACTTGTAGCAGGGTTCTGTGGTCGTACCGGTTGGGCATCGTCAGCGGCCAGTGACGGCGCAACGGGCATTGATGTAATGTCGGGAGGCGGCTGACGAACCTCGAGCGGCTTTGCTGAAGGGTGTCCCTGGCCGTCTTTGGGCGCCTGCTGATCTTCCTCGGAGGTACATCCCTCGTCCATGGTATTTGAGAACGTTGTCGGTGCTACCGATCAGCCAGGATGGTCGGGCTGGGATCCGCGGCCGGCCTCGCGTGCTGCCACGAGCCTGCAGCACACTTCTTTCACTCAAACGGTTGCACCCACGATTGCGAAACGGTTGCAAAACTGAAGCATTCGAGCGCAGTGATGAGGAGCGCCTCACCTACGATGTCAAAAGACTAAAATGAAATATTTGTAATTCCAGATCGGCACATATATTCACAAAAAAAGACGGCTCGGAAATAAAATGAAGGAACAGAGTCTAAGTACAGAAGTAGAAGATGCCACGTAGTGTACTCGAAAGTCCTGCTCGATTCCTCCTTTAAATTTCTATCTTCACATGTCGGGTTTGGCGCTCTTTCCCCTTTGTGGCTTTTGCTGTGAGCCTGAATCTATTGAGCATTTTTGGCTCCATTGTCACCGATACACCTCTTTGAGAAGAAGTTTTCCGGAGGAACCTTTGCGACCCCGTGGCCTCAGTTTAAGCAGCCCGCTGTTGGTATCATCTGATGTCACCACATTTGGGTTTAGGCACAGATTTATTTGTACCGCTGTTCTCAATTTTCTTCTAGAATCTCACCGACTGCCATGCTAAGTGTTGCAAATTTTCATTTCTATCAATTGTTGCAATTTGACTTTATAATTCTGTTTCAATGCCTCTCTTTAGTATTACTTTTCTTATTAATTTTGAAATCAAAACTCTTATGCATTTTCTGTTCATGTGGGAGAATTCTCCGGTGTTGCGTTCCCGCATGCTTTTCCTTTTTATTACCCGAATACAGGTCCTTAGCAATCCGATTCTTGGCCGATCCCCCAGTGTTGGTATGTGCCAGCTTTTGATAGAACAACAGTAACAACGATTCAGATTCGGCATGCTCCCGTGATTATCCTTTCAGATCTCTTTCCCGATAGTGATGAGGCTACAATCTGCTGCCCCTGACCCTTATATGATAACGCAACTTATAGGGCAACCCTTATAGGGAGTCTCCTAACTCTTTATTACACCTGGTAAATTTTTCCATCAACATGTTTGGATTCCTCCTTGATGGAAACTTGCCAAAGTGATCTCTTTATCTAAAAATAACGGCGCAGGCTAATCTCTGGAAAATATTAGATGTATTTCATTGACACCAACGTGGTTAAATTAATTGAAATGGTCGTACTCCTGTTTCGGATGTTGTACGTGGACAGCGAAAATATCGTCAGCCCCTGTCAATTAATAAATTGGTTTCCGTCCAAAATGTTCTATATGGAATGCATTGTGGGAAAAGCGCGTAAAGGCGAAGACAGAACGAAGAAACAACAATTAACAATATGTGTCCGTCCTCCTCATCTTCGGTGCAACCGTCGAAGGGCATGTCCTTAAGCAGGTGTGTGGCTCCTTCACAGATATATTATTGTAACCGGGAGATATGTGTGTTAACTTCTAGTTACCTTTACTTTTTTCTCAATATTCTCCTGTATGGATCTGCACCAAACCCTGGCCAATCCCCACCATGAGTATGTGCCATCGCTTTTGAGGCAACAACAACAAGGACGAGCGCTACACTGCCAACTGAATATTTGTTCCTGAATGTATACAGGTATAAATAGAAAATGCTATAAAAAAGTGAATTATCAAAGCAGCAACCGTCACGAGAAAAAATTCACCTATTGCCAAGGATTTGTAGATCGTGGGCGACTGTACCTCAGTGTGCCATGTTTACTATGGTCATTAACAATAATCCGACCCGTTCCTTTCATGTGCCTTCATTGTCACTGTATCAGTTTATATTTTTTTTATTTTTGCGCCGTCCATAGAATCAGTTTCAGAATAAACGGCAGCCGAATAGAAAGAGAAGCTTGTGTCATACTCGTGAACCTTTGAAAGAAAAGTTCACGATGTAACCTGGCCAGTTAAACAAAAGGAATCAGACGCAGCCAGTGGCGGATTTATGGAGAGGTAAGATAAGATCTCGGCTGGCGTTTGAGAAATACAAGGACCTCCATGTCCCCTCCTTTTATTTCTGAGAGTAATGTTCAAGAGACCGAGGGAGAAAGGTTTATTTAAGAAGTGAGGCCTAGAACCGAGTTCAATCATGGCCACAACGGTCGCGCTTCGATGGAGGCGAAACGGAAATGGCGCTTGTGGGCTGCGCAATGTCAGTGCACGTTAAATATCCCCATATGATCGAAATTGTGCTGGACTACGTGCAAATGTCGCAGCACTTGCAGCTGCCCGAGGTTTGGCTAATTACGGGATCCACAAGATACAGATACCGGAGATTTAAACCAATTGGTCAAATTCTAAGACGTTACACAGCATTAAACACTCACTTGCAGGACATATATGTACCCACGGGGATATGAATCCCTGACCAAACAACAAGAAAGTATATGGTGACAGATGACTGGAGTCTACACTCATTCAAAACTACTATATGACATTTTCATACCGCGATATGCCCCACACTTCCCTTACACTGATGATAGTAGGTAACCTCTGCCATATATTATGGGCCTGCCAACATAACCCTGAGCTAGGCCAATTCCTCACCCTGCACATACACAACACAAGTGGGAGATAGAGCTGTCCAGCTCAAACACGGGCCGGCAACGGGATCTGGTCCCCATAAGAGCTCAGCGGGAGGCAACTAAAGGGGTCCTGAACCGAGGACTCCACTCAAAGCGCTCACCTCACCTTCAATATTTTAATTCAATAAAAGTTTCCTCCTCCTCCACTGCGGCACTTCTATCTCTCTCACTCCCTCCTTCACTGTGCTGGTGAGGTGTCGTACACCGCGAGGCAGTTTCTGCGCCCTTTTCTCTCCTCAAAAACCTTTTCTTCTCACGATGGAGGTGCGGTTGTAAGCGTGCTGCTTATCAGCTTTGGAACTCTCGCTGCCTCCGTTTCGGTCTTCAGCGATGCTCGCCGCGCGGTACCCGGCGCAGGGATGTCATTGAAATGGATGTTCTACATATCCGCGGACGGCAAAAGCACGAATAGTGAACACGCTTGAAGCGTCGTAGTGCCCGCTTCTATACGTCTCACACGTCCGAGACCCATTCACAGCCTTCAACAATTAAGTTCGCAGCCTGCAAATGCCAACGCTACGCAAAGGAAGCAGTGACAATTCGAGGACGTCGCGCACATGAACAGCTGGACACCCTTGAACCTTTAAAAAAATTACGCACGAGTAAACACCAAATTTTAGTTGTCTTCTGTATTTGGAATGATGCGCAGCACGTTAGAAAACATGGATAGCCACATGGATTGCTCCAACAAGCGGCAGATAAATTATAGTTGAATTTTTTTCTCTCATTCAGCTTCGGTTTCAACAACCGAACGACGGTTGTGACATAACAAACGATTTCAGGTCACGTGATGCATACCAAAACATGGCCGCTGCTTTGTTTGCCCTAATGCCACGGTGGCTAGAAGAGGAGGGGAGAGCACCGGCCGGCGCGGAGTGTAGCAAGAGATCATACTTGCAGTGGCGGCGCTGCTGCAGTCGACACTTAGATCGCGCTCGACGGCTCGCTTCCGCTGCTCGCGCGCTCCGTGAGCGGGGTAGTGTTGCGTTGTTTTAGCGTAGAGGAGTATGCGTTGACTATGTGATGATTGCCCACCACAGGAACATAAAATGCTAATCGGCCGACGTGGCCAGTCATTCTAAACAGGAAGGTAACAAGCCTGGCATTACACGCAAACGTACTAGACGCGCGAGTAACGCCGACGGGTAGCAGGCTCTTGCCAAAAACTCTCTTTAGCTATTTTTGCCCGTGAAAGAACGCAACAAGTTGTTGCCGAAAAAAAGCTCTGGATTTCTCTCGGCTGTGAGCCAGTGTTTCGTTCTCAATCCAGAAAAAGCGACAGGGCCCTTGATGTACAACACAAACTTTTCTTGCAGGGATGGACAAGTATGTGGGGAAAGCCAGCCAACAAGGGCAAACAAGTGATGCAGCCTAAGAAAGAACACAAAAGATTAACGCACCATGCAAAGGACAGCACACCCTCAGGTAATATGCCTCAGCCTAAGGTGCCGCATTCTTTGCCTCTTTCCTTCTCTAGCCTTGTTTTGTGCTTGTACTAGAAAATGTAGCCTTGTTAGTGCATAAAATTTCACAACATGGTTTGTTACTTCTGTGCTGTGTTTGTCACAGCCAACTGTACTTAGCCTGTGCCTTGCCAAAGAAGAAATCAATCCATCACACTGTTGGCCTTTAGTCTATTGACACTAAAGCAATGTTTGAATGAATCCTCTAGCTTCACAATCAATTTATGAAGCTCCTGAGATGGATACAGCAACCCTCCATTATCAACCTCTTGTGTGAGGCAAGCTTCCTTTGGAAGTTAAGAGCCAGCTGGAAGGAGCAGTGCTCTAGAGCAGTCATGGCACTTTGTTTTGCTGAGCATCTTCCGAGCAACATATCTTGCGACATATTAGGAAATCCACGAGTCACTCCTTATTGCAACAGTCGCACCATGATCAGGAAGTAGGTCGCATGATGCAAGCACCTCATGAACTTCATTCAGGCACCCAATATCCATCAGCTGATCAAGCTTTCCTTGAACGTTTACTGGCCTTTCACTGGTTGTTGAGAGCAGGCTCTTCATCAATGAGGGCGACACATTTCCATTTGTCGGGGCCTTCGCTAAGCTACAAAATGGCAAACAATTCACTGATATCAAGAACTGTGACAATGTGGAGTGATCATTGTTGCCTGACATTTGCCTAAGGATACAGGATAAATTTTCTAAGCGATCCTGATTCAAGCGAGAGGTCATTAGGTACTTGTAATCAAGCTCTTCTGTGGGGTACTCAAGAAGGGACATTGTGCTTCTCAGCGTAACACGAAGCCCTTCAGCTGTGCCTTGCATAAGAAAGCCTACTTTCCCTATTTGTGCTTCCCAGGCGTCTATGTATGCTAAGAAATCCTTCACCTTGGTGTGACTTTTTGAACCAATGCGCATAGCACCACGACTGCACCGAGATGTGATAGCTGCTATATGCTTAGACATCTGCCTTACAAATGATGCTGTTGCTGTACTCGAGCCAGCACCGCACACCCATTCAATGTCATCTTGGTACGCATAGAGCCCTCTGAGTACCTCGTCGCTAAATAGTGAAAAAGCAAAATTGACCTTCATTTTCTCAAATCCATTCGGCTCAATGACTGCCCTAGTTACATGTGGCATTGCTTTTAGCCATACAACATCCCTGTTGTCACATTTCCAGGCTTCTCTTACCACATCCATTCTAACGTATCCTTCAGGTGTGTGAAACCCTTTGGAGACAACAGAATTACAAACACATGTAACCAGATGAGGAAAATCCAACAAAAAGTGCAAACTTCTTTTGTCATCTGCAGGGTGCTTGACCTTGCAGACTCTTCTTGGCGGTCCCTTAGATGCCGAAAGCACGCCACATGCTCCTGTTCCATGATGCAGCATCTGTTGTACCAAATCCACGAACAGGCCGGACTTTTCAGCTGCTAATGTGATGTCAATCACAATCTTTGAAAGAACATCTGCTTTCACATTGCTATGTGAACCAAAGGAGGCAAGGATCTGCTGGAAGTTTCGAGAAAATGCCTGCAATAATACCACTAGACCATGGTCACAGGTCTCCTTGCTTTGGTCTGGAAAAGTGTAGGTACCCATATCAACGAAGCCCTCAATAAAACCACTGTTTGTAACTTTCAGGCTTTCTGAAAGCTTCATTTCATCGATCAGAATGCCTCCATGCCTCTCAAACTCATCCATGCCCTTCGTTTTTCGGTGATTGTGGCAAACATATTCTCATTGAGGCCAAAAGAGTTCTTACAGCCCTTCATATACTTGTACAGGCAACTCTTGCTAGGGAGTACCATCACTTTTAGCTTATGAATGTACTCGTATAGCTTGGGGCTCCTTATTTTTATTAGGATGCACTCCAATACCCATTCTTGGCTATACATCATTCCCTGCGTGCCTTTTCTTTTTGACGCTTGAAAGCATGCTTGAACTTGCTGCCGCTGCTTTTCAGGTAGTCCAGAGAGGCTCTTCTCCTGCTTTTCCTCTGAAATAGCGGCATTTTCTTCTTCAATTTCTGCCATCATTGTTTTCAGCTTAGCAACCTTCGCCTTTTCGCAACGCAGCTGTAGTTTGCACATCACAAGTTTCTTTGATGCGTTGAAAACAGGAGCTGCCCTCGCCTTCCTCTTCTTATAGCAAGCTGGATTTACTAAAAGGTTCCGCCAGTACTTGCACTGAATGCATGGCTTCTCCCCTTGGGAGACTCCTCAACAGCCTTTGCTGTGCAGCTTATTTCCGTGCAGTCTGTAATTTACTTGGCTGCGGCTTTGATGGAGTTCACTCGGCGCCAAGCTCTGCTCAAATCCTGGACATACACTCATTTCATCAACCAACTGAAGCAGGTTTTCCACACCTTCGGGGTCAAGCACGTCAACTTGTTTCAACGCCGCGCCTTGGACGAACACGGCGCAGTGATAGTGTGTGTTTTCCGCCGAGCACAACACCAGTTTTTTAAAGCACATGCTGTCACTTGCCTGAGAAAAAACACTGAATGCAAGTGACTTGGGCACGTTTGCGACAACGTTCCTCGACCAGAATTCACTTGGAAGGTTTTCACCTGTTAACTTCAAATCATATTGACAACATAAAAACCAGATTGCAAGATCCATCGGTATTATAAATAAACTAAGGAACCTATTACCTCCACAATTAAAAAAACAGCTATATTATAGTCTAGTGCACTCACGCCTTCAATACTGCTTATCCGTTTGGGGAACGACGACAAAAACAAATATAGATGTTATTTGTTTTACAGAAACGCATATTATGCATTATTGAGAATGCACCCTACATGATTCATTCCACCCCACTTTTCAAGAAGAACAATATATTAACAATCGGAAACCTCATTAACAGGAAAACAGCAATTACAATATTCCATGCAATCAAGCTTAATGAAAGAGAATTTTTTCAAAAATACCTCCCGAACGAACATCAATATGACACAAGGAACACAACTTACAACAAGGGTAAAATACGAACTAATTACGGCATGCAACAACAATCATTTGTTATACCAGATTTTTTAAATCGCCACCTGCCTTTACAACGTTAGTAAATCAATCATCTTCGTTAGCAGTCTTCAGAAAAAAGTTGAATGCTTATTTGTTGTCACTTTAGGAGAAATCTTACTTCCTAATCATGTCCAGTTGCTTTGAATGCCTGCCGTATATATATATTTTTTGTTAACCCTACAAGGCTGCTTTTTGTCAATGCCCGTATTATCTTTACCATTGTTCTCTGCTCTTTAGTGCATGTAACAGATTATTTTTCTCTTCACACCCTATGCTGAGGTGTTGTGTGTATTGAAAGGCTGACACTCGTCAGGCATCCGTGCCTTTTTGTCCGCTTCTTAGACAGATGTGTACTTTTTTTTTATTGTACCTGTCTGCCTGAAATAAACATTCATTCATTCAACTTGTCCAGTTTTTCCCGGCTGCAGGCGTAATGAATCGCTGTGCCTTCAACTGCTGCGTCGTTGTCAGTTGCCACAGAGTCCCAGGTAATGTCAGCCACGAATGAAGCAACCTTACATGGTGAGCCGTCGCTCCCTTTTCTTCGTTTCCTGAGCATCTCGCCTCTCGATGTTCTTGACTTCCTCTTCACGGGCAGCCTCTTCGAAAGATACACTGGAGTGTTAGGAAACAGCGTGGGAACGGAGTACTCAGACAGGCATGGCCGGCCGCGGGGACAGTCGCCCCACTGACAACGTGGATGTAGTCTTGCACAATGAAGCTTTCCTCGAAGTGCAATTCACAGAGCACAGATGTTTTCTCCAGGGCATCGCCACGTGGAACTGCACATGGCACCGCCCATTGCCACACTTTCAGCCTTTCTTCATCGCTCAGGTCAGCAAAAGTGAAGACATTCTTGCCCTTGTTTCAGGCGGAGACGTATCCTGACGTGCACCCGGGTGCAAAGCAATGCGTTTGGCGGTTGACACGTCTCTCCATTGTTACTTGTGTGCTCAGGACACACTAAAGTTACAATGGGTAAATGTAATCAGAAAAAAAAACACTGATTGCTAGCAACGCAGCGGGAAAACATACAGCAGCACAGAGGCGCATGCACCTCACAAACATTCGCCAGCCGAAGAGAGGCATCTGGATGGATGGATGGATGAATACGGCTGAACCCTTTAAATCGGGCGATGGCACAATCCACCAAGCCATGACATGAAATTTTACTCTTGCCTTGATTTTAGCCACCAATCAGACAACATTCGCTTGGTTACTTCTGCCCGCTTAAAATCTACTTTCCCTCCACTATCCTTAAACCCCAATGCCTTGGGTAAATCAGCCCCGCTGCTTTCCACAGTAGGGTGAAGCCCTTTACAGAAAAGTATAAAGTGTTCGGCCGTTTCCTCCTCCTCTCCACACGCAATGCACAACGTGTCTATCTCGTGGTACCTGACTCTATACGTCTTAGTCCGCAAAACTCCAGTCCTGGCCTCAAACAACAAAGAGCTTCCCCTACAATTATCATAGATATTTTCTTTGCCAATTTGCTGTTTAAAGGTCTGGTATGTTCCCAGTGCCGATTTCGTCAGTCTCCCTGTTTTCCACAGAGCTCTCTCTGTTTCTTTAACCTTTTTCTTAACCGATAATTGCTGATTCGCCCCCTTACTGCTGTCCAGATATTTGCTTGTCAATTTTCTAGTTTGCTTCCTCCATTTCGTGTCAACATTTTTTTATATACAGGTATCTGAAAACTTTCCTAGCCCACTGCTTTTCCTCCATCTTTCTCAATCGCTCCTCAAATGCTATCTTACTGCTAGCTTCTCTGCTCTCGATAGATGCCCATCCCATATCACCCTGTACCCCCTGATTTGGTGTATTGCCATGTGCTCCCAAAGCTAACCTCCCTACTCCCCGTTGTTTAATTTCTAACCTTGCTTGAACATCTGGTCTCATGCACAGGACCGCATTAACGAAAGTCAGGCTAGGGACCATCACCCCTTTCCAGATCCCTCTTACCACTTCATACCTATTGTAATTCCACAGTGCCCTATTTTTCATGACAGCTGCATTCCTACTAGCTTTATTCATTGCATATTTTTCATGCTCTGTCAGATACTCAGCACTGTTATTTATCCACACCCCAAGATACTTGTACTCATCCACTTCTAGCATGAACTCCTGTATTCTATGCTCGCCGCCCTCTTCATTAAATATCATGACTGCAGATTTTTCCTTACTATACTTGAAACCTAGGTAATCTATCTCCCTCTGTACCGCATATGTCTATCAACGTTTGCAAGTCTTCCTTGTTGTCAGCCATTAGCACTATATCATCCACGTATATTAGTCCCGGTAATGACCGTTTAATCCACTCCCCTTGCCTGAAAAAAGAAAGGTTGAAGCCTAGTCCGCTCCCCTCTAGCTTGGTCTCCAACCCTTGCAGGTACAACATGAACAACAAAGGGGACAGAGGACATCCTTGTCTAAGCCCCCGCTGTATCTCTACAAGCCCTGATAGATTTTTTTTTCCCCATTTTATGAGCACTCTGTTACCTTTATATATATATATCTTTTAAAAGATTAATTACTCCATCTTCCACATCCAATGTGCCCAGTATGTCCCACAAATACTCCTGAACAACACTGTCATAGGCTCCCCTAATATCCAGAAATGCTAGCCATAGGGGCCTTTGTTCCTTTTCAGCAATTTCTATACACTGCGTCAATGAAAATAGATTGTCCTCCAACCTCCTTTGTTTCCGGAACCCATTTTGTAGTTCCCCTAGCACCCTCTCGTTCTCCACCCAAGCCTGCAGTCTATCCTTTATAGTCTGCATTACCACCCTGTAAACCACATATGTCACTTTTATGGGACGATAGTTGTAAACTTACGTCTGCTTTGACCCCTTTTCCCTTATATATCATGTTCATTCTACTTAATCGCCATTCATCGGGGACTTTCTCATCCACTATCATTTTGTTCACTACCTGTATTAATGTTTGCTTGGATTTTGGTCCTAACTTCTTTATCAACATAATCGGGATACCATCTGGTCCTGTTGATGTGCCACTAGGAACCTTCTTCTCTGCCCTTTCCCACTCTCCTTGCTCAAGTGAAGCTATTGCTGTAACCGGTCTATCCTCCTTCGATAAATTATGTACAACATTCCTTTCTGTAAATTTTTCTATCATCTTTGTTCCTATGTGTTTTATTGCTTCATCCCCTTCTAGTCGAATACCCTCATCTGTAACAATAAACCTTTGTTCTAGCCTAGTCTTATTATTCATTGTATTTAGATGTTTCCAGAATTTCTGGCCTGCTTTTCTATCCTTTTTATTTACTTTTGACATCCATTGGGCACCCTTTCTTATTTCTCAATAATCAAATAGGATGCTTCCCTTCTTTATCCCATTTTCTGTTTACTTCAAATTTTGGTTCCCCCCTCTTCTTGGAATATCTGTGTTCCCTGGACACTTCCTGACATTTTTCTATTGCCCTCTTGACCTCCTCATCCCACCAACTCTTGGGTTTGCGTCTTTTCTCTTTTAGCTTACTCGCACCTTAGCTAGCTCTAGCTCCAGTAATCGAGTTAATTTGGTATAAGTCCATTCTGTTTCACTATCCTCAAAAATTATTCTCGATTTGTTTGGCTGCTGCTTCCATTTGCTCTTCTGAGTAAAAATTCCCCTCTGATTGTTCATCTCGCTTCAGTCCTACACTGGCTGGTTTTTCTTCTGAAGTTCAACTTGATACGCTTGCGGTCACCACCTAGACTTCTGGAACCATGTTCATCTATGCTCATTACCCCTAATCTATTATACATCCTCTGTGACATTAGTGCATAATCTATCGTTGCGTGCATAATCTATCGTCCCATGCTACGAGCCCTTCACACTTCTCGGTACTGTTGCATACAACTAAATCATGCCTGTCACACATGTCCTGCAGCGTGCTTCGCGTCGAATCCGTGTACCCATCCAGGTCTTCTATGTGTGCATTCATGTCGCCTAATATAATTATCTCGCCCTGTCCTCCTAGCTCATCAATGTCGCTTGCGATACATTCTAACATTTTCCTGTTTTCCTCTTTGGCATTAACCCATGTCCACAGGTATACAAAGCCGAGGAGTGTTTGCTTGCCTGCCACTGTTCCTTTTAGCCATAAATGTTCCTTGCATCCCAGTTTAACCCTTTGAAAATTCTTACATTTATGAATGAATCCCCCCATTCCACCCCCCTTTCTGCTGCCCTCTGTTCTATTGCAATATTCCCATGCGTAGTCTGGGTTACAGGGCAGTTGCTCCATGTCTCTAAAATGCGTTTCCACTAAACCATATACCATTAATTCCTCCTGCCTTAACTGTTTTTCTATTTCCTCCCATTTCAGTCTATTCCTGCCACCTTGCATGTTAATGAAACCTATATCTGAATTAACTTGGCCCTGGCGCTTGCGTCTATTTCTTCCCCATTCGTCCTTCTCTACACTGGTTCCCTCAGAGCTCTGGGGCCCCCCAAAAAAGCTGTTGCCTGGCAACCTATTCTACTACCCACCCTCTTGCCAGTGGCACCACCGTAGTGAATGCCATCCTGTGTAAAAGGGTGGGGCCTGACCTCGTGCACTTCCCTGTTGACTTCCATCACCCCGTATCTTAGTTGTCGACTCAATAACCTAATTACACGGTTAGCCTCAACGATCCTCCTTTCGGTTCCGCTAGACTGCCTCTGGACCTCTGGGATTGTGCATATGGTCACATGCACACTCTCAGAGGCCTCTCTAAGCCTACACATCTCCACTTCCAACTGCTTCTAGAGATCCTGGCTCCTCCCTTGCAGCCCATCATTGAGACCAGCATGGATAACGACAAGGTGTTCGCCATCCATGCTGTCCCCCACCTCCTCCCGGGCTTTCGCCATTGCATCTACCATGCACTTCCCCGACTGAGCCTCCACCTGCAGCCACCTGTCCGCCTTCACTGCCGTCAGAACGCCTCCCTCAACCCTCACTACGTTCAAGTCCCCGACCACCAGAACCTAAGACATGACGCGCGCGCCGCCTGTCAACAGCATGAATGACTACGACACACGCTTGCGTGCACGACCCGCTGCGAAACTCTCACCTCGCCTTCTAGCCACCGTATTAATGTGTACCAACCCTTATGCAAGCCTGCACATGGGTTACAATGACAAAAAAATGATCAAGCAGCAATTAGCAGTTTTTACATGGCTCACGTGACCTAGTTCAAACCGTATGTGATGACACAGCCGTTGCTCGACCGTTGAAACCGAAATGCCACGAGAAAAATTGGAGGGGACACTTCAGATCCGCCTTAATGACATAACGCGATAGCGTAATGAGTTAATTCCCGTATATGCAAATGGTAATTATCTACATTCATAGATCCCTGGGAGTCCTCATACCCCTCCTGGCATAGTGGTGCAGCGGATAAGCGATGCGCCACTCCCCTGCGGTGGCAGGTTCTGCCAGCGGTGGGCCTTGTTGGCTCAGGTTGCTCTTCCCGAGCGACTGATCAATAATTTGAACTGCCACCGGCCACGGTGGGCAGGATGTGATGACGGCGCAAAGTCACATGACCTAGGTGGCCCACCTGCCTCCTAGGTTGCTCGCTAGGTTGCTACATTTTTCGCTCACAACACCGCGAGATTTTCTGGGTAACGGGGCCTTTTAACGCAATCGTGTTAAAATTCAGTTGTGAATTATTCAGCTGGCGCAAGTGAATTCACTTTATGATTTGCACTACTGCCTTAAGCACCATACAAAAGCAAAAAGCACGAACACAACAAATTGCTGCCACTACTCCTTCAAGCATTTCAGTGTATAGTGGATGTGAGTGGTGTGCTGCCGGAATGAAGGAAAACCAAGTGCATGCTAAACACGAATCTTTGAGCTTTATTCATTGCTTCTTCCCATCACTTCTGGTTCGGCAAGAAATCAGCAAGCAGCATGTTCACTACAGGAACACGCAATACTACTTACAGCATCGTGGAGCATCGCGCATAACAGAAAAACCACCACCCGTATGCTTCTACAACGGAGCAATGAGCAATGCCGACATACAACAGAAAAAGGCAGCCTCATCTTTTCCTTCGACTGTTGCCAGATGTTGCGCCGTAGGCCTACCATGCCGTTTTTATCATTACATGCTAGGCAGTGGCGGCCTAGGCGCAGCCAGACAAGGAGAGGGGACAGACAAAGACGACAAGGTTCGCCATGCATGTAGTGCCCAGCTTACTAACCTGTGCAGTAACAGCTGTGGCCAAAGGGAGCAAAAAAGCGTTCTCATGAACGACGGTGCAAAAACACAGGACACCTAATTCCATTGTGTGTTGGCATAGCAATGCGATAGCATACGAAGCTGTTGATTCCTTTGCTGGAAGTGGCATCATCATCAGCCCAGCTATGCCCACTGCAGGACAAAGGCTTCCCCCATATCTTTCGAATTAAACCTGCTCTGTGCCAGTCGCAACCACTCCATCCCCACAGACAACTTAATCTCGTCCGCCCACTTAACATTCTGCCGCCCCCTGCTATGCCTTCGCATCATGCCTTCTCATTACATGCCCTGCCTAAGCTCATTTCTTCCTCTTGATTTCGACTAGAATGTCATTAACCCATGTCTGAACCCTAACGCACTCTGCTCTTTCCGCACACCAGCTTCCACAGTTGGCCGGTGGCCTCACACAGACGAGCCTGGTCTGATGACTTCAATTCAGCCAGTGGGGATTCTCTGGGTCTGGTGACATCCCTACCGGCTGATAACTTGCATCTATTGGCTCCAGCCAATGAGATTTCACCGCTCTGACGACGTCACTCTCTGCAAGCCAATGAGAATTTTTCTCGACGACGCCACGTTTTTGCACTTCCTCTTCATGCCTCGCCCTCCACTCAGTGCTCTCTTGCCCCTACGACGCCAAGCCTTTGCAGGTCCTTGGATGATGCAAGCTCACTTTGAAGTCTAACGTCATGACACGGTTTGTTTGTTTGTTTGTTTTATCGATAAGCGCAGATTTTCCACATGATACTGTGACAGCGTAGCATATGGTGTCCGAGCTGGCAGCGCCAGTAATGCAGTGTGCAGTTCTTGCGACCAACGTGTTTAATTATGCCCAAGCCTGTTTTGGGAGCCTTGAAACAATCTAAGACTCTCTCGACTGGTGCCACGACTGAAACTAGACTTTGGTGTAGAGGAATATAAGTGAACTTTTTAGCACGCTTATTGCAAGACGCATCACAGAATGCCCACCTAGAGTGCTTATATTTGGCGCACTCAAGGCCTAAACTTACACATCAACTGCACCCTAGCCCTCGCCCCTACATGAGACATGAATACGCCATAATCTGATGAAGACAAAAGTACCACAACAGAATTGCCCCAGTGGAAGGGAAGCATCAAAGGCAAAGCAATTAAAATGAGCTTTGTGAGAGTCATGGTCTTCACACAGCGGCGATTTACGTGCGACAACAGTGCAAGCCCTATCATACAATGAAGTCCTGTGTCCCTCTAGTCCTCCCAGAACTGCCAATTAAGTTTGGGATCAATGAAGAAGGTCTCAAGGCGAAACAACGCACTCAATTTTTAGCATGCGCGCTGGCGGAGAGACTGCACATGGCAATTGTTAAAATATCCCGAGAAGAGGCAGTATTTCTGCAGCCATTTCATGCATTTACACATTGCAAAAAGCTCAAAAGCTATTCCGATACCTTCAACTTCTCTCATACCAACTCAGTGGCATCCAACAAATGTCTTGTGGAGTGTGAGGTGGTTATCATGATTTGGCATCACATATCACTATATCACCTCAGACTGCACATTCTCCTCACACATGCTCCATTAATTTATCCCGTCAAAAAAAAAAAAAAAAATTCATGGTGAAGCCTAAACTAGCAAGCTAGACTCCCTTAGGCTTAGGCCCACAGGGATAACACTGTCTTTGGGCAGCAGGAGTGCGTGGGGAGTTTTTAGTTAAGATACACTGCGAGGCTGACAGTAATTGTGACCGTCTGTGCCAGCGAATCTCATCCGAATACAATCACTGCGGCATGTCACAAATTGGGCATCTGAATCCGTAAAGCCCGTGCTCTTAGCAGCAGAAAAGGGTACAGTAAATGGTTTCACGAAAAAGAAATCTTGATCACTAAGGTATTACAGCACAGAATCACCACATTAACTTTTGCAATATTGCATCAATTAAGGAAGTTCACTGCGAGTGACCTTCAAATATTCTGCAAGCAGAAAACATGACAGAAAGGTGACATGCGATCGAGTTATCTTGTTCTGCAACTCGATCCCTGGTTGACAAAATGGTTCACTAACTAGCTGACAAATGAAACCTTTTCAGTTTGCGTTATTATGGCAGTGCACAGCTGTGTCTAAACTTTTATTAAAAATGTATTGATCGAGCAGATCACTTTTGTTGAAAACTATGAAGTAAGACAAATGCACAGATTTGGAAAATTTATGGAATGTGAATGAGCATTGTGCACTGATGTGCCTCTGCCACTCTGCTGCATGTCAGTACAGCAGCACCCAGTCTTTGTAAAGCTTGAATTTACATATGAAAACACAATTCGTGACAGTAAAGAGCACCTTTAACAGAGAAAAAATTTTGCCCATCTTTGCCCAAAATCGACCCATTGAACAGAGTGCAGTAACAACTTATGAAATGCATCATCACAAGCAGAAACAAAGAAGAAGTTCAAAAGAAGTGTTGAAAAGCTCCCAGCTTTAAGAAACATCAGAAGAAAAGGTCAATGAAGCAAAGCTGACAGAACAAAGTGAAGCCACATTTTTTTCCTCCTACGCCCACAAAAGCCACAGTCCAAGCAAGACCAAAAACAGTAGAACATTGCAATTTGAAGTCAGCCTGCAAGAAATATATAAATTAAGTGGATATTTGAATAGTCTGAAAAACAAGAAAACTAGGACGGCTACCACTGGATAACGAGAGATTCAGCGACAGCTGTTAAGGTACTTAATTATTTACGAAACATTGTAGTAGAGAATATGAGAGTGGCCTCACATCTGTATAGTTCTAGGGCACTCGTTTTAGTTTCCCACACAATCGTTTTTCGTCTAGTTCTGCTCTCCAGTCCGCCGTTTTAGAAGCGCAGTGCGGCCGATGGTCTTCTCCTCGGGTGGCGCGTTTCAGTTTCGTGGCAGCTGTCGCAGATGGACCCTGTTACGTTCCTTCGCTCTCACCATACCCTTCCTCCTCCTACCATGGTAATGATGTTCCAGATGGTTACCGTGGTACTACTTCCTACACTCACGCCATAACCTTCTCCTCTCACCGTACTGTCCTTCCATAGCAACCCTCCTTCTAGGGTAACTAGGGTAACAACCAGGTACCAGCTGCACCTTCTCACAATTTCGCCATACCACCCTCCTTCCACAGTAACCATTCTCAGATCATTCCCTCGTCCTTCCAGGGTGACCATCCTCCGGTTGGGGATACCTCCACTCTACCGATACCCTCCTCCGATACCACAGTCCGGACAATAACTGTTGGACCCACCCTCTGGCTACACATTCCTATGCTCTCGCCGTAAGCCTCATTCTATGGTAACCCTCCTCGACCCTCCAGGTAAGTTCCATGGCAACTGCCAACCAGGTTCACCTTCTTACAGTCTATTGGACCTTATGCTTTGTACTGCAGAAGCACAACCATGGTAGGAGTGTAAGCAGGTGACAGGGTCGGATCTCCCTTTCCACGCTGTTTCTGAGCGGCCAGTGCATATTGTCGCAAGTGTGGTTTGAGGCTATTTGCGACCTGTCCCCATGTCCTCTTTCATATTATGACAGTACACCTCCCTCAGTGTAACTGAATACAGTGAAACCTCATCATAGCAAACTGGTAAATCATAATACAGTTTGATATTATAGCCGGAATTTGCTATATAAAATCTCACCAGGAAACTCATGCTGGAGAAGCGAAATTTAGCAAAAGAACGACAACTGTGAGAGGCCTTTCCTGTAGTTTTAGCACAGTTCCGAAGCCGCTCGCAATGTTCTTGAAGGCCGAAAGAAAAAATAAAGGCAGGAAATGTTAAGTTGACTACTCTGGATAGCACCGCAGCATGCGGCTGCGGCAGATCAAACGCCAGCTACGGTGGCTTCCTCACATGAAAGCAGTGTCGCGTAAAAAATCGGACGCCAGGACGAAAGCTATCGCCGTTTCCACCACCTCCACTCTATGACAGTCAACATGACAAAAGATGGCTGCTCAAAACTACAACAGCCAACAGTGTCACTGGTTATGGGGTACTATCAATGGGTGTGAGCAGCGCAGGTGAGTACCGACCGCCTGTCTACCTGCAGTTCTCGCCGCTATATATTCAGTGGCCCTGTTAGCAAATGCAAGATAAAGCGTCAACCGTAGCTTGAACGCATGTATAGGAGTAAAAGCCCTGTGCCCTGCTATCCAAAGCTGTGCCCTGCCATCCAGGCGGGCACAGCTTGGCGCTCGGCAGTTCGATATAGCTGTTTTATGGCAAACCACATTCAATATATAAAGTAAGAAATGCATGTGCTTATTAAAAATATTTTACAACAGTTCGATATAAGCAATAATTCATAACAGCAGTTTGTTTAATAGGTTTTTTTATAAATAAGGTTTGACCTTAATTACCAAATCTCATTCCAACTTGTTGGTAAAGACTGCCATAAAACTCCCCACTGTGTGGTGTGTTAATCGAAGTTTCATGAAAGATTTTCCGACTGGAATGCTGTGTTTTCAATCAAGTTGGCTGATAAGTTTTCTGGGTACACACACACAATTTTAGGTCTGCATTTAGGCACAGAGTTAAAGTTCTGTACTGCAACACTTTCTTTAGCACAAAACCATGCATATCCTTTGAAGCTAACTTCAGGGAAAAAAAACTGTGCACATGAGTTCTCACTGTGGTGAAGGAGCCAAGGAAAGCTAGCTTAGCAAAGTGGTGAAGTCAGTCCAAAAACCAACAAATTCATGAAGTCTGTGATCATAAGCAAAGAGCGAGAGAACAAAAACATAAGCTGTCTTTGCAAACTCAGCAGAAAAAGCATTACTCCGAGACAAAAGGTAGCATTTGCCCACGTCCAATGCCTCAAAGGTTGCAATCATTCACCAAATTATCCATATGGCAGCATACCGACTGCCTGAATTACTGCGTCCAACTTGCACAGTGAGTTTTGGGACCAGAGAAATCTACAAATTAACCATAACCTTGATTATACTGATTTCAAATTATCAAGCTTTTACTGTACGTACACAAAAAATAAAAGACATCAAAAAGAAAAGGTCCATCATGACAGCATTCATTCAACGCCATCTACTTCTGTCTTTTGCCTCTTTTGCACACTGTCACCATTTTCAGCATCTGCACTGCTGTCTGCTTCTCTCTTCACAGAAGAGGATGGTTCCGAAACACTTGATGCTTCTGCAGAGCCGCTTTTGGCTTCCTTTTCTTCATCTTCAGCTTCTAAGAAGTCGTCCCACTTCTTTAGCCGCGCCTCCAGCTCCTCTTCCGTCTCAAAGATTTTGTACTTTGTCCGGCCGTCCCATGTCTCGGCTGAAAGCTGACGTTGCGCGAACCACCGTCCGTTCATCCGGCTGATGCAGGCATCCGCTTCCTCAGGCTCTTTGAAAGTGATTGTTGCAACACCTTCTGGATTCCGCTGAAAAACATTAAAAAACGCACAAAAAGAAAGCAGACTTGCTTCACAGAAACAAACACAGTTACTTCAATCTGATCCTGTCTGCCTCCATTCGAAGTGTATTTGCCACATGATTAAATGCATTACTTATTCCTTGATGGTCATATGATTGCACACAGGTGGATATTAGCCAGTTCTCTTCGTTGATATTTTTTTCCTGCATTTATGCAAGCCTGGTAGCTTTCCAAATGCATGAGATGTATGAGAGAGCTATGAGTATGAGATGGCTCCAGTGATCCTGCAAAGTGAAGCTGCCTATTACAGGCCACTACACATCACACCTCCGAACATTACCAACGATGCTTTGATTCTCAAAGACCAACCAGCAAAGCTGTCTTATTTCACAAAAGGAACAAAGCCTGAAGGAAGCATCGACACAACTGCATGATGCGGCTTGAAGCTGAAAACAACTTTCACCACTGCTAGCTACTTATAAGGTGCCGGAAGCGAAAACTTCAAATTTGAAGCAGAGTACTTTAATTTGTTGAGCCTAGAGATCTATTCCATCTTATCCTATAAAAGCTCTGGACAACTCCTCTGGTTAGCAACTGGACAGTTTGTTCAGTGTCCTGGTCAACACCACCACTATGCTGTCACTGCTACAGTTTTAGTCTTCAAATCAAAGCAAAAAAATATATAAATGCCCGTCCAACACAAAAGACTACACAAACGTTTTTTTATGTACTCATGAGCTGTTCCTAGACACTGCAGGCTGCTTAGGTTATCTTTTATTGCCATTTAGCTTTCTATGCTGGATGGCAGTGTGACAGAAACGACGCTGCAAAAGGGGAAGTTTTGGTAAGGGCCTCAACCCTTTCTGGAGCACACCAATATGCATCAGTCACCGGCGACCAACACATTCGAAGCACAATTGGAGTGCTACTGGGGTCGTCACGCATATGGTGCGCCATCAAGTGGGTTATTTAGGCACTGTACTGTTGTTTCCTGCTCAATTTGCACATTTTCCCACAAGACGGCAACTTCTGAAACACCCGTGAAGTTGATGTTTTGGTGCTCGCAATAGGGCATCAACCTTGAGAACAGCATGTGCTAGAAGATATCCTACTTCACACGATTCTGCTGCCTCTGCAGCAGGCTTTTTCGAATGATGATGACGTTGCATCGTCGGATTTAGATCCGAGCGATAAAACTGTGCAACCTCAGCCCGGAAGTTGGCACCGGTCCAACCATAAGTTTTGTTTTCCCCTTCTTTTTGTTTTCCCCTTCTTGTCTCTTTGTTCCTCGAGCCAGTTCATGCCTTGCACCGGTGTCATGAATGATATATCTGTTATCTGTAGTGTCGTCACGCCGTATGGGCATGATTTACTTCTGGTAGTTTAGAAGAACTTCTTGTTAGGATAGTTGGCGCATTGCTTTGAAGAACCACGTTGCCCATTCAAAAGAGACAAACACAGGAAAAGGCCAAAGAGACGGAAAAAGCGCAAACTATCAGCTCAAAAATGAATCGAGTTCGGTAAAAATCCGGGCAACAACCTAGGACTGATGCACAATCATGGAATAGTTTTGCCTTGTAACTAGGGGTGTGCGAATATTCGAAATTCCGAATACAAATCGAATATGTTTGATATTCGATTCTTATTCGAGAAATTAATATTCGAGAAATTAATATTCGAGAATTGCCGAATACTCGCCAGCGATCGTATACTGCGCAGGCTTTCATAAATTCGACCATGGCAAAACCACAATATCTGGGCAAATTAGACGATGATCGAGTTAAAAATTCCAGAAAAACAATACAGAGGTCCTGCTCCCTTCTGTCTTCGTCGTTTATCATGCGGACCAATCGCATTCCGAAGCCGCTAGGCTTGACCTCGTGCGAAATTCCGCAAGTTGGTTTTCCCATATATCACACAGTCTGCGAACAAGATGGCCGATGGCCCGCTTCGAACAATCGAAACGCGAAATCGCGCTTTTTTCAATCCTTCCGTAATATGTTACATATTTAATGCCCCCACCCGAAGAATGCGTCCTGTCGCTTTCATAACTCTCCGAGCGTGACCTCCGCCATCCCGTTTTATAAACTACGCTATGCGGGAAAGCCTACTTGCGGAATTTCCCGGAATCCTGAAGGGGTACATAGAGTTGCCACAATAGGGCAAGCGATCCTGTAAAAATCCAGCCTATTGCATGGTGCATTGTAACCCGCGCACCTCTTTAGTGGGCGTAACGGCAGGCGTGACAACGATCGGAAGGCCCGTCACTACATCAAAAAGATAGCCTGGCCCTGTAGTTTCGGTTTCTGAGCTTCGCCGCTGCTCCGCGGCAACTGCACCTGTCGGGCCGCGCATTCGCCGGTAGCCCAATCCCAGCTCCGCGTGGCTTTCGGACGCCGATTGGCGCGTCGCAGGTTACTTCTTTTTTCGTTTTTAGAAACCGTCTTGCCGTTCCGACGCTAGTGTGTGCTCCCCGGCCCCTTGCTTCCATTTGTGTTGTTCTTCCAGTACTCTAAAACGGGCGCCTCGTCACGGACTTACAGGTGTTCGCCTTACAGGTGTTACAGGTGAGCCGCCTCATAAGGCCTTACTGCATCTTCGCATTTTTGGCAGGCTTTTTTTTTTTCTGGGGGGGGGCGGGGGGGGGGGCATGTGTAATTTTATAAACCGAGGCCTTGGGATGAGCCGGGCATTTCTTCCGGCCCCTTCAAATCCGAATGAATGAGGTTTTACTAGTCATCATGTAATTTTTTCTTGCCAGTTTTGTCATTTTATGGATTTTGTTTTTCATGGCCTCATTATAGTTTGGATACTGTTATGCTGTCTAATCAAGTAGTATACATTTCTGTGCACATCATGTTTTTTTATACGGTACTGAGGCAGTCTAGTTTTGTTTATTTTAGTTGCAAAGACCATTCACTATTTTGGAAAAATAAGGGCAACATTTCCTTGGTTATCATTTTCTGAATTTTTTTTTTGTACTGAACAGATATTCGATATTCGAAGCCATTTTTTCTGCATATTCGTATTCCATTCATATTCGAAAATTTCAATATTTGCACACCCCTACTTGTAACCTGTAGATCAAGCGCGCAAATTTTTTTTTTTCTATTTGGAAAGCTCTCGAACATAAACTTTGATTTTTATACAAATAGGGTCTTGTAAGACCAAAATAATATGTAGCTTTTAGAGGTATTTATCACCTCTTTTTATTTTCATCTGAGTATATCATCACAAATGTCATGATGGACATACTTTCTATAAATTTCTGCGAATTTTTTTAAGCTTCTTCATAAGAATTTCAGTTAAAACTTGCAATGTTGAAAAGTACACTTATCAAGCTATACTGGTATATCACACTGGATTTTGAAAATATTTTGCTCGGAAGGAAAAATTTATATCAAGGATATACTAAAACGCCTATTTTCAAGAAGCGTAAGAAAACTTTTCTAGCTCAAGAAGTTTTTCATTCATAATTTCAAACATTTAGTGGCTAGTTTCTAAACAAATTTGAACCATTTTGCATGTTCTAGAATTTTTAAAATAATTTATTCCCCAAGAGACATTATCTTGTCGATATAATTTTTGTCTTAATTTCGAACTTCTTTTTCGCTTGTCGATTTTTTTTCATATCTGCACCAAGTACATGTGTTCAAATAAATGTCATCACAAAGCACATTCTACTGCCGTCAGTTTCATGCACTTTACATTTTTTACACTTCACACATTTTGTAGAAAAAATTTTGCCTGCGCCCTATCAAAAGCAGTCACTTTTCCCATGGTAAAAAAAGAGGTGAGGTCCTGGATGGCCACCTACGCCACTACGGCCATTGGTGGTAGAGGAGCATCACTTATTCCATGTAGCATTTTGTGACCTTACAGCTGCCGCTGCAATTTCAAGGCACAAGAAATGCAGAAGAAAAAAAATAAGGATGCAGATTCAATCTTTAGAAAGTTGAATGCAGTCAGGCCCTTTGACATGAGGGCACGAAAACTTCCCACCAGACTGCCACTCTGGTTCGAGGGTGCACTTACGTCGTAAACGACGACCTTCTTGACCTCTCCGAACTGGGAACACTCTTCCCTCAGGTCCTTCTGGTACTCCAGTATCAGGGCAGGGTCTGTCTGCAAGAGCGTACACAGAGTAGTGGTAAGTCTTCAATGCTATGGTTAGTAGAATGTTGATGATACCATCACAAACGATGCGAACTCCGATATGACATGAATTTGCAAAAAATTTTGCGCTTGAGGTTCCTTGTGTACAATGCATGGAAATTCTGACGTCCAAAACACTCACTTGCGCTACTAAAGATGATTTTTGTGCCATTCTGAATGTGACCGGCAAGTGGGCAAAGAAGCACGTGAGCGATTAAGTACAGCTGCCCAGAAAAGTTTTCGGAAAACCGAAGCCATCCAATATTAATTGGTTTTTTGAGGAAAGGAAATGGCGCAGTATCTATCTCATATAAAGGGTAAAGGAGGGAGTGAAAGAAGAAAGGAAGAAAGAGGTGCCCTCCAGAATAATTTCGACCATCTGGGGATCTTAAATGTGCACTAACATCCCACAGCACACGGGCGCCTTTAGCGTTCTGCCTCCATGCAAACGCAAGGCTGCGGTCGGGTTCGAACCCGGGAACTCCAGATCAGTAGCCGAGCGCCCTAACCACTGAGCCACCACGGCGGGTGGAAGCCTTCTCTGTGCTATATGTAGCTATATATGTGCTGTATGTACAGTGACGATATCGGGCTGCACCTCCATGCAACAAATAAATTTATTTATTTATTTATTTTAGAAGCCATCCAAAAAGTTAAATTTATTTGTTGCATGGAGGTGCAGCCCGATATCGTCACTGTACATACAGCACAGAGAAGTGCAAAGCTCAGTTGGTGGCTGTACGCTCAGAGTGGTCAGAAATTCAGGCCCGTCTGTAGTTTTCACATTCCAAAAAATTTTGTGTGGACCTGTACATGCAGAAGTGTCCCCAGAGCAAATGAGGAGCAAAACTGAGCCAAAAGTTTAGGTGGAATCAAGTCTGGTCATGCACTTTCCAGAGAAATCTCATGTAATACAAAAGCTCCCTGCTTCGCTCTGGCTATACTCTCACACAGCAGGCAGGGAGGTGACTGCCGCAAGAGCTAGATGTTTCTTGACCGTAACTGCACCCTATGTGAAACCTAGCATGAATTTTCTACGCTAGGTTTCATTAAATCGAACTCCACGATGATGCCGATGCATTTCAAATTAGCCGAAGTTCGAACTATTAAAAGCTCGAACCCCTTCCCTGAGACAATGTTCCAAGTGTGGAACCTGTGAGGTACTTGAATAAATAAATAAATAAGTGAAGTGGACGAATATACGGTACACTGCAATCGGGAAGCAGTCAGGTAGCGTTATTACCATATTTTATTGTTCTCCCGTCATCACCTTTTGCTTTTGGCTCCCCGGCAGGAAACGGCCAATATCTTCTGCTCTAAAGCCCAAGCTTATTGGAAGGCCTCTTCTTCGCCTTCATAACTGAAGAAAATGTGGGCAGCGTTGCACACATCTGAACTTGCACGGACAATTGAGCTAGTTGGTACATCTTTGAAAACTTTCGAAAGCGCTGCGACAGGGGACACAAACAGCACTTGTCCTTCGTGTCTTTCTTTTTGTGTCCCCTGTCGCAGCGCTTTCGAAAGAATCCGAACTTGCGCAGAGCAGGGCCGAACTGGAGTTGCCGGAGTCATGAAGGGAGTCATGAAGGAGCCATGAAAGCGGAGTCATGAAAGGATCATGCCTGTGAGCACGATCACAAGGCTGGAAAACCCAGCAGTGTGCAGCCGTCCTGGTGACTTTCACTTTTCAATCAAAACGACAGAGCAACCTCCACGAAAAGCGAATGTTGCCAAGATGACCACACATACACTGCCCGATTTTCCAGCATTCCAACCCAGAGTCAGAAACTGCCAAATTATTGAATGTGCTTTTAGGCGATATCCTGCCTTCAATAACGCATAACACGCCTGCGTTGACTTCACACTCATTTTCAATCTTCTGGACACATTTCGCCTGGTAATTACCACAGACAGATGACATTTCTAAATCACTACACTGTGGCACACTGCGTAGGTTGACTGCAATGGCTGCAACCAATTGTACGGGCCGTGATGCAAAGGATACTTGCAAACTGGGACAGACACACGCAACAAACATCAGCAAAAGCTCCAATTCGTTTGTTTCGCACACAATGCGGTGTCGTGCGTGACCGCATGCTTTCAGATTCAGAGTGCTGGGGACACTGCAATGTGGCTGACTCACTGTATCTCGTCGATGGTCGTGGCACCATCTGTCAACAACGAAAGCTAACAGAGCAAGCTACTGAAACCTTCGAAATCGGTGCCTACAAGCAACAGCTGGGTACAAATCTTGGAGGTCATACAACTAGTTCCTGCTGCCATGCCGACGCTAACACGGAGGAAGAGATGCCCCTCCCTTTTTTGTTTGCCCCACCTCACACCTTGCATGCCAATTTTACCTTCTCCCTATGTCTTCCAAAGAAGTGGCGCAGCCTCGAGGAAGCGTTGCTTGGTTCACCGCACACCCAGACCAGGCCGCCCAGGCGTGGCGGCGTCACAAAGTTCTAATTATTGTTGCCGCAACCCATTCATGCCTGAATTGATAGGGTAAGTTTTACATAGACTAGAATGAAGCATGGGCAGACCAAGTCGTACGGCTCAAGTGATCCCAAAATTCAAATTAATGAGGTTCGAATAAATTAGCCTTCACGTAGCATGAAGAGTCAAGAAAAGTCTTGAGCATTGTAGTAATGTGATAGAACCTGATTGATTCAGCCTCTTGCGTGATGAGGATTGCAGTCAAGCCCCTTACAATGAACACTCGCTAGTGTTAACAAAGGGGGCGTGACCGTCACGATGTACACCAGGCTATGGCCCCAAATCTCAGATAGAGCATCCCTGAACACAAAACTCAATTGCAGTAAGACACAGGTGCCAGGAACTCGCGTGCAGGGGCACACTGCGCAGTTTTCACCACAGTCCGGCATCAGCACTTATAGTACCACTTTTGCTTTTCACGTGAAGACCATGAAAAGGGCACAGGCTACCCACAAAAAAGGACAAAACCTAAAGTCCACCACTGGTTCGCAACATCACCTCAGAGGCTAATGTAAGGCGGCCCCATTCCAGCAAACAACCTCATGACAAAGAAGAGAAGTACACTAATGGGTTGGGAATGGTACCTGTCAGCCTTTCAAACATGGGACCCGAGGGTGTTTTCATGTCGGGTCATAAAATGCGAGATCTCATCACACCTGAACAAAGCTATGGGAAGAGATGTGATCTCATCCTAAGCTGGAGCACACTGATCAGTCAGCTGCATCATTGATCACCGATTCCTAAGAAGCCAGCTTAGACATTACAAGCTGAAAATGCTCACACGGCTATTTCACCCAATCTGTGCACTTGTATGGCTCCTGGCCAAGAGCACATAGGTGGCTGCGCCGCACGGACATCAGCACTGCATTCAAGCTTCCCATCCCTTCTGCTATGCGTCTATGCTAAGGACACCTAGTGCCGTGTAGTTATCTGGCCTGAAAATCGGTCCTGGCTAAGACTAAATGTTAGCTAGTGCAGAACGTTTCTGCGCACAAAACTGGCCATGGCTGCTGCCTCTGCACCCATAAACAGCACTAGCATGATCTTCTGTGATAGATAGACTGTCACAGGTCAGTGCTCATCACAGGCAGCATCCTGACAAAACCAAAGTGTCGTACACGGAAATGACCATATTTGTAGATACTGCTTTTTTGTCTGGCTGATATAGACCATAATTAAAAATGGCCTTTGATTGCATGACAAACTAAGCTTAAACACACGGTGCTAGTTGCACCACTGATCATGAGGGCTGCGATGCTCGCATTGCTTCCCAACGTAAGTAGAGACAGAAAGCATCGCAAAAATATGCCAACTGGCATCAAAGCTTGCCCAGGCTGACAGTGACTAGCGGACACCACATGGACAGTGCACCGCTAAAATTCACCTCGTAGTTGTCCTCTATATTGTGATCAGTCCACTTAATGCGAACATTCGAGTATAACAAACAAACGGTGTGCAACAGTCATGTTCGTCACAAGAGGGCTTTGGTGGATTTGAAATACTGTAAAAACCGGAATATAGGTCGAACTGTTTTTCAAAAAACCATGGTGAAAAGTCTAGCCCCGTCTTATATACCGGTCATTGGCGGAAAAACTATGGAAGTCTTGCAACAATGGGCGGCTGAAGTCAACAGCCTCCATCACCATCGCCATCAGCAGCAGTGCAGCGTCAGCGGCGACCCTAGCAGCGCGGCGACGTTGTGATGCCGCCATTTTGCGTTTCCGTTGTTGCGAAGGTGTTTTGGTTGAAGGCAGCTTTTCTACATTTTGTCTCAAAATGAGCGGAAGCCGAAGGCAATTCACCATCACCTTCAAGAGGAATGCAATTGAGTACGCGGAAGCTCACGGCAACCTGGCGGCACAGCGCGAATTTGGTGTATCCGAAAAGTGCGTTCGGTACTGGCGGAGGCAGAAGCTGCGTATTATGACTTGCAGCAACCAAAAAAAAAAAACGTCACTTCGTGGGCGGACCGCAGCGTATCCGAAATTTGAAGAAAAGGTTGCGGAGTTCGTCCGGGAGCTGCGTGCAAGATCGCTGCCTGTGACTGCTGAGTGTATCCGCGTGAAAGCGGTAGAGATCGCATGTGCCTCTGGGCTCACGAGGGCGCAATTCAAGGGCTCGCCATCCTGGGTGCGGCGATTTATGAAAAGGAAGGGCTTTGCTCTACGGCGCCGTACTTCTGTGTGCCAGAAACTGCCCGCAGAATTCTAAGAAAAGCTCATCGAGTTTCAGAGATATGTGATTGCGCTTCGGCACCAACGCGACTACATGACGGGACAGGTCAGAAACGCCGACGAAGCACAGTTTGGTTCTACATGCTCTCAAGCCGAACTGTTTCCGAGAAAGGAGCTAAGCAAATAAAGCTTCTAACAACGGGCAACGAGCACTCGCAATTCACTGTGATGCTCGCGTGCACAGCCGATGGGAAGAAGCTGCCCCCTTTCATCATTTTTAAAAGAAAAAAATTGCCGAAAGAGGAGTTTCCACGCAACGTCATCGTCCAAGCTAATGAAAAGGGTTTCATGGATGAATCATTAATGCTGGAGTGGATCCGGCTCGTCTGGAAGCGGCAACCTGGTGCTCTCTTAGAGCGAGCGAACATGCTTGTTCTTGACTCGTTTCGAGGACACCTCACAGCCAACATAAAGCAGGCCCTCTGCGATGGCAAGACGGACCTTGTGGTCATCCCTGGTGGGCTGACATCTGTGCTGCAGCCACCAGATGTTGTGCTAAATAAGCCGTTTAAAGATAGAGTGTGCGAACTCTGTAATGAATGGATGCTGGGCGACAGCCCGACCACCCCACCGGCTGCCTGCGACGTCCACCGCTTGCAACTGTTTGTGGCTGGGTGTTGTCGGTGTGAAAATCTCTCCCAGAAGAGATGGTGCGCAAGTCTTTTAGAAAATGCAGCATCAGCAACGCGCTAGACAGCACAG
Organism: Amblyomma americanum; assembly: GCF_052857255.1. Classification (NCBI taxonomy): domain Eukaryota; kingdom Metazoa; phylum Arthropoda; class Arachnida; order Ixodida; family Ixodidae; genus Amblyomma; species Amblyomma americanum. The sequence continues at coordinate 109,566,116 of NC_135503.1, forward strand.
AGGATGACACCCTATGGGACGTGGGCAGCGAGAAGCACTCATCATCCGACTCGAGTTCGGACGATTCTGATGACTCGGATTAACGCCTGCACACTTCATGCCCTTCTGTGTACTGTACACCCGGCCAATTTTTTAACAGTATCGTGTGGCCACCTGCCCGTGTGTTTGCCAGCACCTTATCATTACTGCACAAAGCGGCGAAAACGAACGCGAAAACAAAGTGGTTCGAAATTTCCATTTGAATTGATGCACATTTGTATCGGGTCTTAATGAAATAAATTATATAAATTCAGAGGATATGCTATTGCTAGTACAGTTTCTACTTCGCAGTGTGACCTGTGGCCCACACAGACCACTAGCTGATGATCCTTCTGTTCAAGTTTTAACAGGCCAGATTTTGAGATGCCAGAATTTGCTCAGAAAATCCTCTACAATGAGCAATGACTGAAAAACTGTGTCTACTGGAGTCTATTGTGCAACATGAACATTTGAATGAAATAATATTTCAAGAAATGCAAGTTCTAGTTATGGGGGTGTACTACGTATTTACACGATTTTAAGTCGACCCTCTTTTCTGAAATTTCAAATTCCGAAGTGGGGGGGGGGGCCAACTTACAACCGAAACAAAACCTTGAACTGCTAATAAAAGCAAGAAAAACGATCTATCAGAGACGCTACTGCGAGGTTACAAGTTTTTGTTTGCTCTACGGCTCCAAGTGTAGCATTCAGGTATTCTGCGGGCTTTTTGGCAAGGATTTATCATTTTTTACTTTTACTGCACACACCGTTACCCGCCACGGTAGTTCAGTGGTTAGGGCGTTCGGCTACTGATCAGGATACCCGGGTTAGAACCCAGCCGCAACGGCAGCGTTTCATGGAGGCGAAACGCAAAGGTGCCCGTGTGCTGTGCCATGTGAGTACAGCACGTTAAAGATCCCCAGGTGGTCAAAATTATTTCAGAGCCCTTCACTGCGGCACCTCTTTCTTCTTTTCCTCTTTCACTCTCTCCTTTACAGGTGGGTTCCCTCCCCCCCCCCCCCCTCCCCTGGATTTGAGACAGATACTGCGCCATTTGCTTTCCCCAAAAACCAATTTCATTCACTTCACTCCTGGAAGTATCATCGATAGTTAAGTAAAGGCCGCTGTTCCAATCGCGGAGTCTGCGCCAGCACCCAGGAGTGTCGCTAGCTGATTATACGTGTAACAGCGGCGCTTCTGGGAAATGCCGATGTTTGCTGAAAGAGCCGACGCCCTGACACCGATCATTTTTTGTTTGGTGGTGCTTGGGGTTGGTGCATTTGACTCGACTGCAGGCCGCGTGCTTCGCCATGAGCTCTCCAGGTTCGAAAAGCATTCGGCATTCATTCACTGCAGCGCTCAAAAGGGAGGCCTTCATTTACGCCGAAGAAACCAACAACTGCACAGCGGGCCGCAAGTTCGACTTTTCTGAACGTTTGGTGCGGGAGGGGCAGAAGCAGCGAGACACAATTTTCGACAGCGATTCCAAGCGAAGAGGTTTTCACGGGCCGAAGTTGCGACGCTTTCTGCAGCTTGAGGTCAAGCTTGCAGCGTATGTCACCGAAATACGTGATCGGTCCCTTCCAGTGACATGCGAAATGATCACGCAACAAGCCCGGGTCTTCGCTGCGGAAGCTGGGATACTCCAAACAGACTTCAAAGCCAGCAGGGCTTGGACTTCGAAATTTATGAAGAGGGCTGGCTTCGCTCTTTGTCGGCGAACTAGTGTATGCCAGAAGCTGCCTGCTGCCCACGAGGAGAAAGTTCTCGCCTTCCATAGGCACTACCTCAAGCTCCGCGACTCGCGGTGATACCTGCTAGGCCAAATCGGCAATGCGGACCAGACTCCCGTCTACTTCGACATGACAAGCAACACAACAGTGAGAGTGAGGGGAGCTCGCGAGGTTAAACTTCTAATGACAGGAAATGAGAAACTTCGGTTCACTGTTATGCTATCATGCTTGGCAGATGGCACAAAAATACGATCGTACATCGTCTTCAAAAGAAAAACTATATGACACTGGAAATGTTCCCGAAAGGCGTGATTATGCGAGTGAATGAAAAAGGCTTTATCACGGACGACTTAGTTCTTGATTGGTACCATCGGGTGTGGCTTTTGAGGCTAGGGGCATCCCTCAAAGATCGCAATCTGAACATCGTCGTGCTGGACTCATTTCGTGCCCACCTTACCGCGAAAGTGAAGGCAGAGCTACGAAAAGAACATATACAGATATGCTGGTGATTCCCGGCAGTCTGACGGGGCAGCTGCAGCCGCTAGACGTTGGCATTAACAAGCCATTCAAAGGACTTGCTCCGGCGTGAGTATAACGAGTGGCTGGCGGCAGAAGGGCGGGAACTTACACCAACGGGGCGTGTGAAGGCAGCCTCCCTGGAGGCTGTATGCGGGTGGGTGATTTCCGCTTGGGCGGCCGTACCACGCGATGTCGTGATGCGGTCATTTAGGAAGCGCGGGCTTTCCATGGAGGACAATGTGCAGTGGGACCGCAGCGGCGACGACGACAGCAGTACCACTGAAGATGACTCAAGTGAGGATGAATAGCCCATCTATGCAATAAGTTCGTTCTTGAGCGCGTCCACCGGTGTTTTTTTTTTTTTTTTCGGACATGCAATTTGGGGAGTCAATTTACATTAGCGGCAACTTTTTTTTTTTTTTCGGACATGCGATTTGGTGGGGTCGACTTACATTCGACTCGACTTAACAATCGTGTAAATACGGTATATGTGTGGCTGTCAGTTTTAAATGCTCTCTATTGAATAAAAAAAAAAATGCCCAACGTACACATGGTCCATACTGCGTGAAAAGCATTTGCAAACTGGCAAGACAAGACTTGACATTGTTTTTTGAAACAAGGAATTCTCAGAAGTTCTGGCATTCTGACTGGGCAACTACGTGGGTGCGTGGTGAGACAACAAGGCAGCGAACAAAACTGGACAGTAATAAACCATTTTCACAATGTACTGTTTGATAGAGTATAAAACATAAAGTAGCTGGCATTAGGTTTAAGGACCAATCACACATGAGAGTTGCACGGGTTGTGAGACTGTTTTGGTCGAAAAGTGGCCATCAGAAACAGTCTCATAGGTTAAAAAGTGACACTTGCAAGGTGGTTGCATGCTGTTCAATTTTCCAGCCTAGCAAATAAGAAGCACAAACCACTCAACTAATAAGTGGCACCTCAAAAGTGAATGATAGCTTATTTTACAACCAGCTTCTTAAGAACTAAGACAACTCTTGTTCCGAATGGGACCAGCGAGGAAAGTGGCCTAGAAGTCATGCTTCCTGATGTGAACCTTAGCATTATCAACCTGCTGCTTGGTTGAAGTTGCGCGCTAGTTGCACGGCCTTTGCAGCTCGAAAGTGTAGATGAGCCTTTTCTTCACGAATCTAAAGAAGGCACACTGTCAGAACCCTGAGATGAGTCAAAGCAGAGCAGTTATGTCCTCCTGCGAACCAAAAGGAACCCTACCTCAAATTCCTTTGGCTCAAACATGTTCTTGAGGACCACGGTGGACTCATGCTTGTCCCGCATGCCTCGCAGTTTCTCTGGCCGCCAATCAAACAACCTGCACACACACATAACACAGGCTTTACAACGCCAAAATAAATGCACCTAATTATGCAGTACTACTTCGTTTATTCGAACCTCAAGCGGATGCAAAAAATATCTGAATTATCCTAAGGTCAGAACAAAGAATGGCCCTCAAAAAAAAACTACCAAAAACCATTCACATGTAGGGGTGCGTTTATTATGTGTCTTCAGAGATGCTGTGTCGGATCTTCGAGCATATTCAGGCATAGCCAGCACCAAGAGAGCGGGGCAACTTTCTTTGTCTTCAGGCGCAGCGTAGTCTCAGCGCGTGCCGGTAGCAGAACCGGCGACACTTGATACATTAGTTTCCCCCGGTGAAAAAGAAGCCATCCTGGCGACTTACGGGAAAGAAAGAACAGAGGGGGAAAGAACAGAGGGAGAAAAAAGAACAATTCGGCACCTGCACGAAGTTTGGTGGGGTCCGGAAGAATACCGTCCTTAGAAACGACGTGTCCTAAAATGGTGAGCTGTTGGGCAGCAAAGAGTCCACTTTTTCAAATTCAGCTGAAGCCCAGCATCAGTGAGACAAGTGAGGACGTGCTTCAGGCGAAGGAGATGAGAAGGAAAGTCCGCAGAAAATACGCCGATGTCACTGAGATAGCAAAGACAAGTCTCCCACTTGAGTCCGCTGAGGATAGTGTCCATCAGGCGTTCGAAAGTTGGCGGGGCGTTGCAGAGGCCAAACGGCATGACAGTGAACTCTTATAAGCCGTCAGGTGTCATGAAGGCAGTTTTTGAGCGATCAGCGTCGGCCGTCGGCACCTGCCAGTAGCCCGAGCACAAATCCAGCAAGGTCAAATACTCAGCTCCTTGCAAGCAATCCAGGACGTCATCAATGTGTGGCAGAGGATAGATGTCCTTGTCTAACAAAACCTGATGGAACCATCTTTCTTTTTGACCAACAAAATCGGAGACGCCCAGGGACTATGGGAGGCCTGTATGATGCCCCGATGAAGCATGTCGACCACGTGATCAAAAATGACTCGGCGCTCAGAAGCTGACACACGATATGGCGCTGGCACAGAGGGGCGCGTGTACCAGTGGCGATGGTGTGCGAAATGACAGATGTGCGGCCCAAGGCACTCTGAGGAAGATCGAAGGAGAGACTGAAGCTCTGCAAAAGAGCGACAAATTGATCACGTAGCACGGGCGGGAGGTCAGCGGCAATGGCACATTGGAAAACGCCGTGGGGTGGCGGATCGGTCACAACATCACAAGAGCTGAGCACGTCAACGTCAAAGGAAGCGGTGGTATCAAGAATAAGGTAGGGAAGGCAGGAATCAAGTTCTTCAATACACCCGAGGCATTCACCTCAGAGCATGCATGGCTGACGGGCACGAAGAAGGGTTCGAGACGTAAATTGCACTTTGTCTATTGTGGATTGAGAGAACAGCACAGGGGAAAAAGGAGGCAAGGATGGCGAGAAGCTGCTGTGGTAGGCATGAAGAAAACATTTGATTGAGTGACGCCCGTACAGGAGGATGGTACGAGCGCAGCAGAAAATGCAGAAATGTCGGCATCAGCGGCGACAAGAAGCTTGGCAGACTGGGTAGGTATGTCGCACAAGGGGGCGTCACACAGCGGAGAAAAGGCAATTTCCGCTCGGACGCAGTCTATCACTGCACAATGAGTCGAAAGGAAGTCGCATTCCAGGATGATATCGTGTGAGCAGTGAGACAGAACAATAAACACGACGGTGTACAAAACATCTTGAATGAGGACACGGGCCGTACAAGCAGCTGAGGGATGAATGCGCTGTGAGGAGGCGGTGCGGAGCAAAAAGTCAGAAAGCGGGGTGGTCACTTTGCGGAGTCGACGGCAGAGAGCTTCATTGATGACAGATACTGGAGCGCCTGCGTCGACGAGAGCGAGAACTGCGGCGCCTTCCACGGACACTGCAATTACATTAGCGGGACGACATGGAGGACTTGATGAGTTCGAAAGAAGCGCAGTTCTTGGCCCCGGAACTGCGACTGTTAATTTCTCTCAAGGGCGGAGTCAAAACGTTGTAGCATCGGAGAAGGGGAACGGCGACGAGGGGAAAGCAATCAGTGAGTGGCGCAAATTTGGCAATCTGGGGATACAAAGGGGGGACCAGGTGGCCTTCTTGGCGAGGATGGTTCGGTATCGCAAGGGTAGGAGCGCAGATCAGGTCGAGAGGGCGGAAGGTGCTGGTAGCAAAGCCGTGCAACATGACCGGGCAGACCACAGGTGTAGCAGATCGGTACACAGTACGCCAAGGGTTTGTAGGATGAGGGCGGGCTCTTGAGAACAGAGCATGAGACGAGGACTCAGACGGCGGTGGAGGACGGAAAGAAGGGGCGACCTGGTAGGAATCGGGTGCTGGCTGAAGTAGGCCTGGCCACCACTTGGACATACGCAAGAGTGCCATCACAGGCAGAAGCACTGGGCTAGACGGCAGCACATCAGCGACACACGACATGGCGTATGGTAGGGGCCAAAGACGGGGCAGAGTCAGGAACATGGTGGGCAGGGTCTTGGAAAATGTGAAATGAGGGACAGTTGGTGGGCGACTTGTTCACGAACGAAGGCTTTGATTCAGTGGAGCAGAGGGGAGTCCTCAGGAGTAGGACCGCACAGGGCCGGTGTAAAAAGGGCCTGGTCGCAGACACCGGAGCATCGCGTAGAAGCGCACTGCTTGCGGAGCTCATCGTAGCTCTGGCAAAGCTTAATGACCTCACTGACGGTGGCAGGATCCTTCTCTAGGAGCATCTTAAATGCGTCGTCAGCAATGCCTTTGAGGATATAATGAATCTTGTCCGCTTCGGGCATGGCGGGGTTGGCACGTTTACAAAGGTCAACGATGTCCTCAATGTAACAGTGAAGGTCTGTTCGGTGTGTTGAGCAGGATCACGTAAACGTTGTTCGGCACGGAGCTTGCGCACTGCAGGAAGGCCGAACACTTCCGCAAAACTCTTCTTAAATACAGGTCAAGTTGGTAAGTCCGCCTCATGGACGTGAAACCAGAGGTTCGCGACGTCCGTAAGATAAAAGATTACATTACTCAGCTTGATAGAGTCATCCCACTTGTTGTAGCTGCTGATTCATTTGTACGAAGACAGCCAGTCGTCAACGTCTTGGTCGGCTGTGCCACTGAAGAGGGAAGGGTCACGCTGCCGGATGACGCTAGAACAAAGGGCCGTGGTGGAAATGGCCGCCGGTGTTCAGGCATTCTCGTTTGGCATGGTTTACACAGGGGCAGCGTACAGTTCCGGAGCTCCAGGTTGTTAGCGGATGTATCCAGCACCTCCACCATCCCCTCCACCAATTGTAGGGGTGCGTTTATTACATGTCCTCAGAGATGCTATGTCTGATCTTCCAGCATATTCAGGCATAGCCAGCACGAAGAGAGCAGGACAACTTCGTCTTCAGGCGCAATGTAGTGTCCGCGCGTGATGGTAGCAGAACCGATGACAGTTGATACATTGCACACATCACATTAAATTTATTTAGTGAGAACCTGTGCGGCAATCACCTACTTCCGAGATGAAAATTGCGTGGCAAAGGTGATAGACATATGCACGCTGTTGGGAATGTCGAAGCAGAGCTGCTGCACCACCTTCCACAGCTTTTTTTATGGTGCAATGAGGTACCAGTGAAGCCTCCTCACAAGCAACGACATAGCATGTGAGGCAGCTCCTTCACACAAACTGCAAATAGCGTATGACAAGCACCCAGTTTAGGAGCATGGAAAAGCAGAGGAGGCGGAAAAGAGGAAAACGCATCAGCGTCAGCTGAAAGGAAAATGACATGAACAGCAACCCACCAATCGATGTTTGAAACTGCACAAAGCTGTATTCAGATAGCTGGCCCACATGCAGCTGACAGCCACTTTCACTGCAGCCTGCAGCGAAGCTCACAAAAGAGAAACCGAAATTATGCAGCCGCGCAAGGCAACATTGTCACACCTGCAGTTGCGTGCACATCAGAGGTGCGTGAGCAACACCACACCATGCAGTGCAGGCTGGAGGAGAGATATTAGGATGATCGCTTATTGAGCCAGTCATACTTCAACACTGTCCCCATATGGGGCTCGTCCGAATTAATTGGTATTAGCACAGCTTACTGTTAGTTGAGGTCTAAAACCGTGCCAGAAGACTAAATTATCCAGATTTCTGAATTAATGGAGGCTGAATTAACGACATTTTAATGTACTAGCAATTACTAGATAAACAGGCACTGATATAAGAAATGAGTCTGCCAGCAATGTTAACTAACAACACTCCATCTGAATAACTAAGCTACCCAGCCATGCATAAGTGCTTAACGCTACCAATGCCAGCACCTTCAGGTGGAGTGCATGCTCTTATGTGATCATGAGACCACCCCATGCATGCAGCAACTGTGCCTTATGCATCCTTTGTGATCATAGGGTGGGACATGTGGTCTTAAGTCTCCACCAAATGCAGCTGACTCTCACTAATTCAAAGTTCAAGGGACCAGAGAATTTTGTTTGAATTATCAGAATGCCCCAAAACTATGATCAAAACTAAATGCAATTTGCTTTATGGATATCTATGCATATAAATATGTTGTATTTGTTTCTCTATACAAATGTAGCTAAAAGTTTTGGCACAACATAAAATATGAATTAAATGCAGAGATCCATTTACTCAAGTGTGGTTAAAGAAAAAGTTATCAATAATACGATGGTTTCTCTGCAGAGCAAAACTATGTTAATTAAGACCTCAAGGGATCGAAAAAGACGTCCAAATTATATGAAAAAAAAAAAAATTCCCCAAACAATTTCGCACCGCACCAAATTTAATTGATGAAAAAAATAGGAAATGGTCATCTGCTTTTAAGCGAAAACTGTGTGGCAATGACCATTTTTCGGAATTCTGTCATGGTGTGCTGCATGCCCACTGTTAGGAATTAAAAGCAGAACTGCTCCAACATAGTAAGGCCTTCCACAACCTCCTTCATAGGGGCGATGCAGTGGCAATGAAGCCTCCTAACAAGTGGCGGTGTCCATGTAAGGAAACTTCGACACACAATGAGCAGCTCGTGATAAGCGCGCATTATCGAAACACAGGACCATGCGGACAGAAACGAGGGGAATGCATATCTGCACCGGAACGCCGATACGCCTTCCAAAAAAAAAATAAGACCCGCGACGCAGCAATTAGAGCCCTAACCACTGCAGCTGGGATTGGCTCGCAAAGACGCGGCCGACAGATGCAAACATTGTGACGAGGTAGCGAAGCTCAGAAAGATTCCGATCGACGCTTTGAACTTCGTCAGAGTTAAGCGGTTGGAGGAGCCGAACTGTCGGCTCAAGTGGCACCGCCGATCTGATGTATCTGACCTCAGTCACTGCTCTTTCACGTGCCAGGAGCGCTGGAGCAAGACAGAAAGTTTAAATTAACTGAATTTAAAAGAAATCATGGTACAAATTAAGCAGGTTTAAAATGCATTTAAAATATAACCAGCCAACCAAAATTCTGAAATTACCGTAAAAACCGGAAAATAGGTCGAACTTTTTTTCAAAAAACCATGGTGAACAGTCAACCCCCGTCTTATATACCGGTCATTGATGGAAAAGCTACGGAAATCTTGCAACAATGGGCGGCTTAACTCAACAGCGTCTCTCCATCACCATCGCCATCAGCAGCAGTGCCACCATTTTGCGTTTCCGTAGTTGCAAAGCTATTTTGGTTAGAGGCTGCTTTTTCACATTTTGTTTCAAAATAAGCGGAGGCCGTCGGCAATTCAGCGTCGCCTTCAAGAAAAATGCGATTGAGTACGCGGAAGCTCACGGCAACATGGTGGCACAGCCCGAATCTGGAGTATCCGAAAAGAGCATTCAGTACAGGCAGAGGCAGAAGCTGCGTATTACAACTTGCAGCAACCAGAAGAAAACATCATTTTGTGGGCGGACAACAGCGTATCCAGATTTGGAAGGAAAGGTTGTGCAAGATCGCTGCTTGTAACTGCCGAATGCATCCGCGTGAAAGCGGTAGAGATCGCGCGTGCCTCTAGACTCACGAGGGCGCGATTCAAATGCTCGCCACCCTGGGTGCGGCGATTCATGAAGAGGAAGGGCTTTGCTCTACGGCGCCGTACTTCTGTGTGCCAGAAACAAATATGCGAGTCGATGGGCGCGCGATACTGTTAAAAAATTGCCCAGGGCCCGGGTGTACATACGAGCAGCATTTAAATGAAAATAAATACTGTCACCATTGTGCAACCTGTCGAGTCGCATTTGTTTCAAGGTAAGGGTGTCTTTTTCCACTGAAAAAGATTTTTTTCATTTTTAGAATTGCTTAGTTGGGGGGTCGATCTATATTACGGTCCGATCTATAGGCCGGTTTTTACGGTAGTTTAAATTAACTGAAAGTCCAAATTATCAGAGTTAGAACTATCGCGAGTCTACTACGCTTCGGAACACTTCTTGAACACTGCACATAGATGAAAATCAACCACAAACATGCGGTGTATTGGACACAGGAAGTACAAGCTTAGGACACTGCCCACAAATGCACTGCCCAATAATATCCATAAGTCTGTACCTATTGCTGCATAATAGTTAAAAGTAGTTTTAAGAAAAGAAAGGTCGTCGTAGCAGTGCAGTCTTACAATAAGAGTAAGATTTGACCATGCCATGAAGAGAGGGATTAAGGAAGGGGTCAAAAGGAGCAGAAACTTATAAAAAAGTGACAACATTTATGCTTGCTAAAGCTGAATTTCTTGATTTTCATAACAAACGTAAACATAAATTTTTTTTCTTGGACAAAACGAAACAAACAGCTCATGACAACAGCCTATACTGCAGAGGGAAGCAAGCATTATAATTTAATTGTTGCCAATAAATACCAACTGCCGTTAGAATCCATAGATTCCATGTTCGCTGACATCACTGCCATCAATTCTCGCATTGCACTGTCAGTTGTTTCCTACCCCCACTGACAAGTTTGAAGAGTTACAAGTGGGGGTATCAGCTGCTCTGGGTACATAGTGGCACTGGTGGTATCATGGCCGAGTTGGCACAAACTAACACCACTTCAGAGTTGGGATACGAACAATCTACGCTTCGCTCAACTAGCGACAGGCAGCTTCCTTTTTACTGTTTTGCTACCCGATGGCCAATAAAATCAGTTTGAGCAAGTCTCAATGAGTGTAGAGAGACTTTGCGAGTGCTAGGCTAAGCAAGTTCATGCTTCAAAGAAGAAAAAAAGGAAAGACCGAAAGAAAGAGGAAGTGAAAGTTGAAAGTGGGGTCCCTTATACTCACTTTTCGATCTTCTTCTTGAGTCGCTCCTTGTCCTTGGACTGCTTCTTCTTCTTGGGCTTCATAGCGGGGTCGTAGGAGCCCTTGAGCTGGAACTGGGCCCTCTCCACCCGGATCTCCTTGTCCCGGAGCCGGTAGCCGTCCAGGATGCGCAGCGCCAGCTCCACAGACTCCACCTGTTTTTGAAGCGAGAGCTTTACGGCAGGGTGGGGCATGCTCCCTATCCAGAGTGCGGAGCGCATTCAACATTACAGATGCCACACCGTGTCTAGTTGCCTGAAACACCACAGCTTTCGCTCCCCAACCAGGTTCAGCAGTAGTTAAACCGCAGCTAATTTTTGGAAGGGGGAGCAGTCCGTTCTCACAGTGTGTCAAGCCAACTGCTTTTCCTCTAACAAGGCAGCTAGAGAGCGAAGGTGATTTTCAACGCACATGAGTGACAGGATATCTGCCCCAGGCACTACCTGCAGACTGCCTACTACACAGCGTCCGAGCTTCCAATGGGTACCTCTGCCATTTGCAGGTGAGAGGTGCCATTAGTTTACAGCAAGCATTTCTGTAGTGGCCAATAAAAGCTGAGGCTTATCATAAACAGGCAGCCTATCATAAGGGTAAACAAAGCCAGATCTATTTGATCTTACAAGGTGTCCAGCTTCCCATAGACTCCATGTATTAAAAAAAAAACGGCAGTCTGAGTGGGCCAATATTAGGGGGCTTATGAACTGTCGTGATGCCCATAGTCAATGATGTCTACTGTGTTCAAGTTTCAAACTTCGAGGCTGTTGATAAATCTATAACTGCCTGGCAACAAAATCAGTGACACAGGTGCACTAATAAAAATCCATACATACCTATAACAGTCCGAGAGACAATTTGAGAGATAAAAGAAGCATAGAAAATAAAGAATGCTTTTCAGAAGATAATGGCAACATATGGTGACAGCTTCTACTGGCCACTTCCAGATGGCATCCCCCCCAAAGAGGCTCCTGCGACCAGTCACTCTTTAAAGAGGAGCTTCAAAACTGGTGAGCTCTGAGACAATGAAGCATCCCACACAGGTTAAGAAAGGATGAAAATCAGATGTGAGCAAGTTATCCCCTACTTCCCAAGAGTGCCCACGTGGGTTACACTGCACCTGATTACTTTTCCCATGTGGGTTACACTGTGCCTGACCACCACTATTTCCAAAATATAGAGTAGCCATATGCCTTCCGCTGAGGCAATGCCAACAACATCCGGTGCTTCCCACTACCCCGCCCCCTTTTGATGCCACCCAGAGAGGTCAAAGACTGGACCAACCAGCTCAGCGTACAGGCAAGGCGGCAGTTGTGACAGCCCATGGCCCAGACACCACTCATCCGATTCACGAAACAAAGCTAGCACGAGCACCCTACAGGCACTCCGCTGCACGAAAGCCCTATCACCTCTCTTCTTCCTTCTGCCTCAGTTCTCTGTGACTAGCCACAGCCAGCACAGAGCTGATGAACTGTGGCAGATATGTCAGATGTGTCGCTGCAGGCCTGGCAAAACTCCAGCAAAAAGCCAACTTTTTAAACTGAAGTACTCAGTTAGTCAGGCCACAAACCAGGACGGTTACGCAGTGAAATACCACTTGAGTAAACCTCAGGGGAGTCTGAAGAGCTGTTTGCTTGAACTCCAATCAACTGAAATGAGCACACTGCACCCATTTTGCTGAATCGAAGTAAATATCAAAAATGGCTCAAAAAGAAACTTCATGCCCAATACTGAAAACTCCACACAACCACTGAGTACTTAGCACTGTTGAAAAATTGCAGTAATTTCCTCTTGCACTTTGGAATAAATTTTGCCGTCGTTGTAAACAAGGCAAGTATGTACTATTGCAATCATAAGTTTATGGGACGCGGCTGTGCGGGCAAGCAATTATTTCAGAGCAGTCACAAAATCCAGTCCCCTGAAATGCGTAAACGCATGAAGGCACACACATGCTCTATCTACTGGCAACAATTCCACGTGACTGAGCCGCGAGGTAGAGCTGTAATGCAATTTTTTTTTAAGAACATGCGCCCAGTAGTACTTTTCAGTGCCTTGAATGGTGCAGATGCTTACTGGATGACAAAAGCTTTCAGCTTCTTCAGACACGTTATTAATACCCTGCTTGCTGAAATTCTCCTACAATTTTCTTCTAAAACAGGCTTTTCTTTAACTTCTTTCTGAGGCCGTGCAGTTACTACCACTTTCTCAGTAAGCCTAGGATTGTATGCATCTCAACATTAGTAATGCCCTTACCTTTAAAAAAAGCAGTGGTATCCACAGCATTTACTGTGCCTTCCAAATGATCATAGCTAGGGACCAGTATCATGTCTGCCCTATATGCAGTGCAAGGGGCAAAATGGCTGGCTGCATGTCTGCTGAAACTGGAGTATCGCCAGCTTGGCTCGCCGAAGCACAAGCGAGCAGGCGACAACTGTGCTACAGCACAAATGATGCATTCTTGTCGGAAGCAGTACTGTAGTGCTTTTGAAAATGCCAATTAATCTGAAGGTAGCAGTGAGATCAAATTTGTTCAACCGAAACTCACTTGCATTGGGTGCAGCGGTGCTTCTGCAGAGGAGTTTGCAAAAGCTTAGTTACTATATGAAAATTTCATTCACGCAAAGTTTCTTCCAATGGTACTGTCAGCAGCAAAAGTTTGCGGGATGTCCAGTGCGTGGCAGAGTGACGCAAAACTGCATTGCCGCGCCATCTATCGCAACCGCGTCCGATGTCGAGGCTCGCGGAACTGACGTGCCAGTCACTCTTTGCACATGCTTGTCTTTTCTTCGCTATCAGGCACGTCTTATTGCTTGCTTCCCCGGGATCCGCTTTTGACCCACCTTATAGCCGCTGGATCGCTGTGCGACCATCGCCGCGCGCCTGCTTCAGCTGCTGCGATGGTGGACGGAGCGCCCTAGCATCTTTTTAGGCGGCGTGCTACGTTCTCTAAATAAATGCTGTCTCCCAAGAAGCGTGGCAGTTGAGCGTGAAATTTAATTAGAGCCTTTCAACTAAGCTAAAGTGCGTGTTTGGTCATATACAACGAGTGCACCTTGTGGTCAACACAGAAGAAAACCTAACACGAACTGAGATGTTTGCAATGAACGTATATGAGAGGTGTCACTCTGCCCCTAATGGCCCCGAAACCCCGCTTCTGTCTCTCTCTTCCCAGTATTCCTGATGGCCATGTGCCCCGCAACAGCTGCCCCACACTTACTTGGCACAAAAATTAACTTGGCCTCTTCTTGAAAAACAATTTCTGGCTACCTGCCTGACGTGAGATTTCCTAGTTTCGCTTCAGTCATAAGAATGTCCTTGGAGGTAGTCTGCAGTAATCTGAGCCATATTTTTATTTAGCCATTTTCTCTCATTTGTACGCAGCATGCATGTGTTCACGCCTTCTGCTCCGGCAAAAAGATTGCTGCTACCGTAATGCATCATGGCATCGTGCTCAACTGTAGAATGGATACGCCTCCAAATTTCCACGGTGGCGCCCGATGTGAAATCTAAATTACGTACGCGTGTTTGATTTTTAGCGTGACGCAACACCAACACAATTACAAGCGTGAAAAAGAAGCACGGAATCGATGGTGGTGAAAAAGAGATATATTTAGATTGAGGTGCTTTGGTAAAAAAAAAAACAAAGAAAAGAGCATGAAGTCAACTTCAGGGCAGTTATCAGTTAGTGACCGATATATTGGCCTTCTGAGGCGGTGACTTCGGCGATTCTGCACGGCATCGACGCATACAGGGCCCTTACAGTTTCTGTTTCTGCGCTCAGTGCGTCCCATGCCTCCTGAATTGCTCTCCAAAGTGCCTCGGCATTGGGGATACGACGTCTTTGGGCAGCGAGGCGCCTTTTCATTAGACCCCACAAATTCTCAATTAGATTGAGGTCAGTGCCGCTTGGTGGCCATGGCAGTCTCAGCACGCCGCACGAGTCAAGTGTAGCTCCCGCAAGACGCGCAGTATGCACTGGGCTGCGGTCATGCTGCAGCCAGTAAAAGCCGTCAGGAAACGGGCCGTCCAGGACGTACGGCACAAGGGTCTTCTTAATGATGTCGCAGTACGATGAAGCATTAAACGTGCCATCGATGCGGACTAAAGGGCCAAGTCCATCTTTGCTGATGGCTGCCCAGATGGAAACGCTGCACCGGCCACTCGATAGCACACATTGCGTGTACTCCGGTCGGTACTTAACAGGAACGAAAAACCAATTTCATTATAGACTACGACATACCAGCGGCGAGTGCAACTTTTGTCGTCACAGAGAATAAGCTTTCTTAATACGATTAGGCGCACAAAAAGGAAACCTATAATATTCTAAACTGAAATGACTGTTTGCCTTCTTCAGAAATGGGCACTTTTATGAAAAATATATGTATCGGGTATCGCATGGCAATCTTTTGTTAAAAATAAGGTGGTGGTTAAATAATCGGCAAGTAGTACAATGGTTAGATTCCTACCTTACACAGCGGCATCAGTTTGTTCAGATATCTGAATCTCACTCCACAAAAGCGCCGGTACTTTCAGGAGTTCCCCAGGGCTCAGTCCTTGGGCCGCTTCTCTTCCTTATTTATTTGAACGACCTGTCCTTCAACCCACACATACGCTGTCGGTTCTTCGCCGACGACTGTGTTATATACCATAGTATCACATCAGTCGAAGACCAGACACTCCTAGCCGAATACTTAACAGCAGTTTCCAGCTGGTGTTGTACTTGGCAAATGGGTATAAACAGTTCAAAATGCGGAAAAATGACAGTAACACGAAAGAAACAACCGCTCCAATGCACATACAAAATCAATGGCCTTCCGATCAACTCAGTGACTCAGGTGAAATATCTTGGGGTAACCATGACATCCAACCTGAACTGGAGCGTACACATCCAGTCCATTGTCTCAGCAGCGTCCAAAAAACTTCGATTATTAAAGCACCGCCTAAAGCATTGCACGAGCAAAACTAAACTGACAGCATACACATCACTTGTGCGTCCAGTGCTCGAATACGCCGACACTGTATGGGATCCGCACACAAAAACGGATATAAAAAATCTTGAAGGCGTCCAGAGGAAAGCACTCCGGTTTATTTACCACGCTTATGGTCGGCAGATCTCGGTGTCTGATTTGCTCAACAGATCTGGGCTTCCCACTCTTGAATCCCGTCGCAAGCAGCACCGACTAAAAATGTTGTTCAATATCATACATAATAAAACAAAACTGAATTTTCAGAGTTACATGCAATATCAACACAACACGCCCCACCCGTAACAAACACGAAAGGACTATCTTGATGCCACGATGCCGAACAAAAGCATATTCTTGTTCCTTCTTTCCACGCACCATTTCCGAATGGAACCGACTGCCAAGCGATATCACCAACCTGGTATCTTCAGAATCCTTCTTGTCTGCTGTTTCGGCTCATGTATCGCAGTAGCGTGTCTAGTACACAGTGTATTTCGGTTTCCTTGTTTTTATTCTGTTCACTTAGTCTGTTTGACGTCGGATGATTTGCCTGTACTTTTTTTTTGCTTCCCGTTGGTCTTATTGAATTTTGTCCTCATACTGTAATCGCCCTTTGTCGCTGTTATTTTTGTTGTTACCACTTTGTAATTTTTTTCCTTTGTGCACTCCTGCCTTGACCGCCAAAGGGCAGTCGGCAGTATTTATGAAATAAATAAACAAATGTCCAACTAACGAAACTCCGTGTGACGAAAATGCTGCCAGATGAGTACCTAAATTGTTCTATGATGACTGATGAAACAAAGCCAGCGGATATTAACTGAACACTTAATTTTACAGTAAGCTGCTCGCCAAAGACAAAACGCGGATTACCCTTCTTAGTTTTGCAGTACAGATTCGTATCTAATTTCAAACACGCTCTTTCCTGTCCCACCTTCGTTTCGTCTTCGGGAACTTCATTTGCGCTGTTTTACTTATGCAAAATCGATCAACTAGCCCCGTAAAAAGTTCTGCTTTTTGTTAAAGACGTAAACCTCAGCCATACCTGCAGTCGAGTGGCCGCCAAACACGCTGCCGCTGGTCCTACCTGGTGGAGAACGTGGATTCATCCGTAAAGATGACTAGGCTCCATTTTTAACACCCCAGTGCTCGCAAGCCCTAGAAAATTCCAGCCACTGCCGCCGTTGGTTCTCTGTTAAATATGGCTTTTGCAATCCTGCTTCTTTAAGGCGCCTTCTAACTGTGTCGCATGACACATGAATACCGAGCTCTTTCTTGATTTCCTTGGCGCTCAAGAAGGGATCAACCACGGCAGAGGCAATAATCAGTCCGTCTTCTTCTTCTTCAGTGACCCTAGGTCGTCCACTGCGGGGGGCGTCAGTAATTCTTCCTCCGTCGTCTCGGAACGCTTTCACCACTCGTGTTACTGCCGATTTAGACCTGCCTGTCAGGCGGCATATTTCTTTCTGGGGCACGCCTTCCACAAAGAGGCGTGCAATGTATCTCCTTTGGTCCTCCGGAACTCGAGGCGGCATCGTCGGAAAATAAGCACCTGCATCAACTGTGGCTTCCGTAGCAATGAACGACAAGCAGGAATTATGGGCCGCAATGACAGCGTATCGACCCTCGTGTTATCAGTCGAAGAATACCGCTTACCATTCCGGCAACGCTACTTGGGAGACTGCATTTATTCACAGAACGTAGCACGCCGCCTAAAAAGATGCTCGGGTGCTCCGTCCACCATCGCAGCAGCCGAAGCAGGCGCGCGGCGATGGTTGCACAGCGATCCAGCGGCTATAAGGTGAGTCAAAAGCGGATCCCGGGGAAGCAAGCGATAAGACGTGCCTGTCAATTCCGCGAGCCTCGACATCGGGCGCGGTTGCGATAGATGGCGCAGCAATGCAGTTTTGCATCGCTCTGCCATGCACTGGACATCCCGCAAACTTTTGCTGCTGACAGTACTTCACCATATTTATCTACCAGTTGTGCTCACATGTGTGAGAGTCAAAAGCACACACACAGACACTTGAACATTGCATTGTGTGATGAATACAGTAAAACCTCGATTTAATGAACTTCAATGTAATGAAACCCATGTATTTCAGTTTTCATAACTTTGCATCAATAGAGCACCATGAATTTGTAGCTTCAAATAGAACGAAGTAAATTTTGCCGCACTTTCAATGTTCGGAAATTTCAGTGCTGGCTGGAAACGAACCAAAGGAAAAATTGTGTCGCGGGCGCGAGTGGTTGAGCAAAGCGCGCATGTAATGCGGGCGCCGCCCAAATAAAGAGTGCATAGGAAGACGCAAATACGATACGCAAATACGGTGGTATAAATACCCGGCCCTTATTTGTTATGATTAAAAAATGTTGTTATTATTACTTGCTCATTTGGTGTCTAATGCTTCTTCAGTAACAAGTCATCGATAACGCGTCTGGGATTTGTAGACCGCGTTTTAAGTTTGAGCGGTCTAGAGTGAGAACGCATGAGGACTAAATTCGCTGGCGTTTGGATTAAATGCTCTGGCGCTTCGATTAATTTCTTTGGCCCCTGGATTAAATTGAGTGGCACTCAGATTAAATATTCTGGCGTTTGGATTAAATTGAGCGGGAAATACTGTAGATTTAGCTTTAGCCACCGCTCCTGACACCATAGGGCCGGTTATGTACCTTGATGGATTTAGCGACCATAAGATGCTGCAGTTTGAAATTCTAGTTCCTAGTTTGTTTGCAGGTAAAACAACAAGAAAGATTAGAGATTATAGTAAAGCAAGGTATGGTGAGATTAATACGGAACTTACAAAATTTTTCAATGAAGTATTTTTGCCCCTAAGTAACCAACGATCTACCGAAGACAACTGGTTGCTTTTCAAAAACAAACTCTCTGTGCTTATAGACAAGCATGTTCCGCTAATTTCAATAACTAATGACAAAACTAATCCATGGTTCAACAAGGCCCTCCGTCGATTACAAATTAAATTGATGCGCTTGTATCGAAAACCTAAATCTGCTTCCTCTCCGTCCTCGTTAGATAGCTACAAACAGTGCCTGAAAACATACTGCTCTGCTATTACTGCTGCCAAAAACAAATATTTCACTCATGATCTCCTCTCACTTTTGCAGAGTAATCCTAGAAGTCCGATTGTGTTAATAGATTTTTTGCTTCAGTATTTACTAAGGAAGATCATTCCAGTGTGCCTATTGTTCCCGACTCTGACTACCAATTCATGGAGCCTATCAGCATCAGTGCCGAGGGTATTGCATCACTTATTAAAAACCTTAAGTTATCCTCATCTGCAGGAGTGGACGACATAAACTCCAAGATTCTTAAAAACACCATTTCAATTTCCAGCCAGATTTTGTGTCATATATTTCAGCAATCTTTATCACAATGGAGAACTGCCTACACACTGGAAAATTGCCACGGTCATCCCCGTCTTCAAAACCGGTATCAAAAGCTCACCTGATAACTATCGCCCTATCTCGTTAACATGCATATGCTGTAAATTACTTTAACATATTATCGCTTCCCACATTTACAACCATCTAGAATGTAATCACTTTTTCTTTTCTAATCAGCATGGTTTTAGGAAAGGCTACTCGTGCGATACTCAGTTATTTGAATTTACTATTGACTTGTATTTTAACATGGACGATAACCAGCAAACAGATTGCATTTTTTTTAGATTTCTCGAAAGCATTGCACACGGCCGGCTGTTTACTAATATATCTGCCCTTTCTCTTGATTCTCTCACATTGTCTTGGCTTCACAACTTTCTCTCACTTTGTCAACAATTCACTGTTGTCAACGGATCTTCCTCACCACTATGAGATGTAACCTATGGCGTACCACGGGGAAGCGTACTTCGACTCTTGCTTTTCCTAATTTACATAAACGACCTTCCTGATAACATTTCATCCTGTTTACGACTTTTCGCAAATGACTGTGTTGTTTACCGCATTATCAGTTCCGAGACTGACCACCTGACCCTTCAAAATGATCTTAGCAATATTGTTGATTGGTGTAAAAACTGGCACATGATCCTAAACCCTACTAAACGTAAACCTATGACATTTAGCAGAGCACATGATATGTCTAACTTCAACTACTCTATTCACAACACTTTCCTATCGCAAGTTATGTTTTACAAATATCTCGGAATTCAGCTCACTCCAGATCTTTCATGGTCTTGTCACATTTCAGCTGTCTGCAACAAAGCGTCAAGGACACTGGGTTTTATACGCCGTAACCTGAGCAACTCTCCTAGCTCCGTTCGTAAGCTCGCATACCTAACTTTTGTACGACAAAAGTTGAAATTCCTCTCATCTATATGGTCGCCCCATCAAAAATAAAATATCTCATTAAAATGCTTGAGACTATATAAAACAGAGTTGCCCGGTACATTGTTAGTAATTATAGTCCCCTCGCCAGTGTCTCCCAGCTTAGAACCCTTAATGATTTACAGATACTCCAAATTTGTCGTTCACTTTCACTTCTGCGTTTATTTCATAAATATGTTTACACCCGCCCCTCGTTTCTGCCTCTAGAATCACCTTTCCGCTCTTCAGCGCGCTTGTATAATCATCTCAGTTTCAATAGTATATATGGCAAAACTCAATCATTTAATTCGTCTGCATTACCTAAACCAATCAGGCTCTGGAATGATCTTCCTGACAACATAATCTCCTGTCCTGATCCTATAGAGTTTAAAACAACACTATGTATGCAATTATCCCTTTAGTATGCAATTATCCCTTTAGTATTGTTTCAAATGATTTTTCTACAGTTTCAGTTGCTTTTATATTGTTCTCTGATGTACCACTGTTTTTGTTTGCACCTGACTACTACCTCTGCGCATATTCGCGTTTCACTTTTTTTTGTATTTTCTATTGTTTCGTTCGGATGTTATTTTTGCTCCGTTTTAAATAATCTGTGTTCGTGTTTTTTTTGCCTTGTACCCTGTCCATTGTACCGTTATTGTTGTTTATTATTTCTGTATAATCCTTTTCCTTGATGCCCCCCTCACTCAATGCTCTTTGGGGCCTTTGAGGTATCAATAGATATTAAATAATAACAAAAATAACTTTCAAAAACTAAAAATTCATGAATTACATACTTTAATGCGCCAACTTCAAACATGACTGTCTATATCTACATAAATATGTACTGCCAATTTTGTCATTCAACAATTCCAGTAAAATTTTTTGACAGCTTTCAGGAAAACGTTCTTACACAGATTGATATATTTTATACAGTAGAACACCTCTATAGTAAATTCACTCAGACCAGCAAAAATCTGGGTCTTTACTATATGAGTCGTTGGTGATGGCATGGCTGTTGGGATATTCTCGTCCTACTTACTAAATACAAAGCGCTGACATTTAAAAGAAACACAGGAATACCTTCCATCCTGCTCTTATCCATCCTTTATGTGCTAATTATTCATTTTCAGTTATCGCATTTTACATTATCATGTTTTGGATTTTATTTATGTCTTTTGGAAGTACTGCATTTGCATGAATACAACGTGGCTATGAATATAGTGCCAGTTCGATCTCATGTAAAAACCAAACCTTTGCATGAACACGGCGTCATCTTCCACAGCCTCAACATCATTTAAGAGGCAATATTTAAGAAACGTGCGCAACAGTCAAGCACGGCAAAACCGCCCATGCAGTGCTGTGAAAGTTCGGCCTTTTCTGCCCTTCTCTACTCATCACTAAAATTTTACCAGCTTTCCTTTCTCAGCTAACCGCGCCACCTTTTTTCTATGTTCATAGCCAATTTTACTTTTTTTTTTTTCCGTGCGCGCAGCGCTCTTTGCCTCTGGCCTCAAGGCCTTCGAAAAGTTGGCTTCTCCTAGCGCTCTTAAGCTTAGTGGTGAAGCCATCTAAAAAAAAAAAAAAAGTGCTGTTTTGTTGTCTTCGGTATCCATTTGCCTCACTCAGAACGCTGGCCTCTTGCGATCCTCGACTAAGCACGTGACGCGATGTCATCATTCTGCGGGAAGTACGTCACCACAGCCAAGCGCTCTTTACTATAGCCATTTCTAACAAAAAAAAGTACTATAAACGCAAAAAAAAAATGTAGTCATCTATGGAAGGTGAAATGGGACCGAAAAAAAAAGTCTTTACTATAAACGCAAAAAAAAAATGTACAGTCATCTATGGAAGGTGAAATGGGACCGTTCACTATAACCCGAGTTTACTATAGCGGGATTCTACGTACTTAGCAAACAAGGAGAGCAAATAGGTAATTTTATTGTTGCATATCTCCTACAACCAAAGTTATGGTTCCTTAAAGTTCACATATAAAACGCAGGGAAAAACGTTTCTTTTACGCTTCCGAACAATTAAAAGCTCAGAGGTATTTATGTGCCCATCAGAACTGTCAATACGGCTTCACTATGCTGTAATTTTTCAAATTGGCTTCGCCCACGCAAGTGCCAAGCAAACGAAGAATATGGAGCATGCTTCATTTTGTGACAGCTAACAGCCAACA
The DNA here is from genome assembly GCF_052857255.1 of Amblyomma americanum. Classification (NCBI taxonomy): domain Eukaryota; kingdom Metazoa; phylum Arthropoda; class Arachnida; order Ixodida; family Ixodidae; genus Amblyomma; species Amblyomma americanum. The sequence goes on from NC_135503.1 coordinate 109,588,477, forward strand.
GCATCACATTTTATCTGGCCTTTCTTTTAGCTACGCATCAGTCAACCTTTCATTTTGGCGAAAAAGGAAGTCGGAGTGTTTCACTTTCGAACGAGACCAAGATCGCAACGCTATGCTACGAACAATACAAAATCTGCAACTCGTGATGACTTTTTGCAAGCAGTCTTGTTGAGATTCCATCTTTACCTTTACTTGACAATTTCTCAGAAAGCATGCAGTATTGAGCCACCAAACTTGGCAACAAAATGAGATATGATACAATACAATGTCCAACTATAAAAAAGTTAGTATTTGGTGTTTTTTTTTTTTCAGAATTTTTGCCAGTAAACTCCCACATCCCCCAATAAGCAGCCCCTGCTTTTTCCCAAAGGTACTCCTGGTGTTTTTCCACCAATGGAAAGAGAGAGAAGCTTGGCAGATTGACCTACGGCTGGCCTCTGCAGCATGCAACAGTGAATGCCAGCATCAACAATGAGCAACATTAAGCAATTCTACTGTAGGTGGGATTGCTTGACTGATATTTTTAGGCCAGCCAAACTCAGTGCTGGACCACTGTATAAACATCATTTAAACACAATACTTTTCATCTGTAATTTAAACATTCAATGTTGCAGAGAACAACATTACGGTATGATTTTGTGTAATTGCCGCTACCATGTGTGGGCTGCACCCCGTTTCGAACTAGGTAACTGAGAAAAAAATAAGCTTTTTTTTTAATCTATGCATGGGCTGCACCTTAAAAATTCACACCTGAATTTAAAAGAAAAAGTCCAGCCCTTACACAATTCTATACGATATTTACAAACACTTCCAATAACATTTAAATAAATTCCTAGTTTCAAAGCAGCCTGATTTGAATAGTGGCAGTCTGAAGACAGGCCTCTCTTCTTGAACAGATGTAACAGCACATTCCGTACTCTCTCTGCACATTCTGTGCAGAGGACCTTGGCATTTCAAGCAGCTTCAGGTTTGGGCTGCCATCCACAAAGAAGGTAACCCTCCATGCCACAAAATGTCAATTGTGCTTAACAAAATTATAGAGCAAGTGTTGTATTAGCCCCTCATACATGTACAACTCTAACTTTAAACCAAATTAAAAAATTTTAGTTAGCTCACCCTGTGACGAATTCCAGTGAAAAAACGGCCGTGGCTTAGCTTGGTTAAGCCTGGTGATTGCGAAGCAATAGTGTGTTATTCTCGGATCAGCTGGTAGTATGGCTGGTGGTAGTCTTGGGTTATGCTAGTGTTACGGCTTACAGTGAATCATCTAAGAGGAAGTTATCCGTCGAATCCGTGTATGCCGACAAACATTTCCCTCACCAGCGTGCCCATTACAAAATCTTCCAGTATCGATTGGCCGACGGTGCGGTAACACTCCATTTTCTCCGCGTCGTAAGATATGCCCACCGTAGCGCCCCTGGTGAGAGGAGCGGGAGTTAGGCCGCCGTTGGTGGCTACCGCCTCGCCTCGCGACGGCGTGAGATGGGGCCCCGTTTTTACACAGCTGGTATGACGTCACACCGACCGTAGCGCCCCTGGTGAGAGGAGCGGGAGTTAGGCCGCCGTTGGTGGCTACCGCCTCGCCCCGCGACGGCATGAGATGGGGCCCCGTTTTTACACAGCTGGTGTGACGTCACTCTAGGTCACGTGGTGTGACGTCACGCAGCGAGGTCACGCTAAAGGTCAATGGTGCCTACCACCGCCTCGCCACGGAACGGGCTGAAGTGCGACCTAAAGTAGTATTGCTTCGCAATAAAACAAACTTTTGTATGCCACCACAGTAACCGTATAGCACAATACTGCAGATGTGTTTCGTTTCATGTCCTTCAGGATTGTTCATAAAATTAAAACTTGTTCTTTTTATACAGATGCTGTAATTGCACTAACAAATTTCCATGAGTGCTGCTTCCTTTAGGTCCTTTTACGTAACTGCAGCACCACTACATCAGCCAAATGCAGTATTTCACAGAAACAGCCGTGGCCACAGGACTTTTCCTGGTGCAAACGGTGTTGGTGGTACTATCCTACACTACGCCCTCACTGAAAAACTCTTTCAATCACCTGCTGAACAGTGAAAATGCCATCCAGCTGAGTGCTGACCAAAGGACAGAGTTGGCCATGGAGTGAGTGTTTGCACCAACTGTGGCAGACGCAATTCTCTTGATAGTTCTATACCCCATGGGAGGTGAAAAATGCTGGAGTTTTTCAGCAACTGCACTATACTTTTTTTGTTTCTATAAAATGCATTATTTCTGCATGCTAGATCACCTTTGATGGTTATATTATGTGTAACATTATTCTGCAGCCCAGAGTCATCAGCACTCCACACTTGAGATAGCATACATAGGTCACTAAATAGCCTTTCAACAGTCTCGATAAGGTTCCATACACTTTTGTCAACATAATGGACTATTGCCTCGGTGGCTGCCAGAGAAGCCACTCAAATGCCCATGTAGCACGGTACTATCGAAGCTGGTCAGCAATCACCGCGGGTCACACAATGCAAGTGTCACGCCACCTTGATGTAGCAGCAGAGGGCATCGCCCTTGAGCTCCCCTTCACGCGTGCGGTACAGCTTGATTTTGTAGTGGCCCTTTTCGTCCTTCATGAGCAGGCCGCACTTGCTCATCAGCTCCAGGAACTCCTCTTCGTCAATGTCGTCCGGCAGGTTGCTCACATACACCCATGTGTTGTGGGCGTCGTCCAGCTCAAACCAGCCTGCAAGCGAGATCACACACTCAGTAGGCACTGCTATCAGTCCCTTTTGCAGATGTTACCCGCATTGCCCTATAAAGCTGGTTTAGTTTGGTTTATGGGGGTTTAAGGTCCCAAAGCGACTCAGGCTATGAGAGACGCAACCACTCAGCCACCGTGGCGGCTATCCCTATAAAGCCCAAGAATTGAAAACATCAGATAAAAGCAATGAATTTCCACGCTTTCATCACAAATGGTGCCTTCATTCCATAAATGTAAAAAAAAAGTTCTGAGATTTCACAAGAAAAAGATAACTACAGCATAATTAGATTAAGCTATTTTGGGTGATTTCTGCCCATTCAACGACAATAAAATTTGGTGCAAATATTCAGGTGAGTGGACTAAAACCAGAGCAAAATTCTAAACTGTTCCACAATATGACAATCCATCATTACCAGCCCTAAAATTTCATGCTGCTTCGACATTAGAGTTAGCTTTTGTATGACTTACATCTTTCAGCAGATACCTTGACCTTGGTTGGACAAAAATGTCAAAAAAGACAGTTTCTTCAAGTATGTTATCAGTTCATCTACTTCTGTGAGCAGAAATTAAAATACTTAACATTTTTACACTCGAAATCATAAAAGATATGCTGGGCTTAGGACCTGGTTTCGACCTAGAGTCACAGTGGCCAGTGCCAGGCCCAATGGTGAATTGTACTTTGTATAAGGTAAGCTAAAATTGAGCAGAGACTGGGACACAAAGGAACGATACCACTCATTGCCAGTGGCACAGCGGCACTTCAGGGTTTCTTCCGTCCTCATTTTTTGCACAGTTTGTTTACCTGACATCGGTGACCTATCCTACAATTAAGATATAATAAAGTGGGCAGCTCAACTGCACAAGGAAAATATAAAAGACAATGTGAACAGCTGCTTCAAGTCCAATACCATAACACTAGCACATCAGGGACAGAAAAATTTGCAAGACTTGTGATGCAAGCCCTGATTCCTGCATGTTGAGGTCCTTGGGGAGCAGACGAATTCTGAGGGGTACGATTTGACCTGTCTGACGGAAGAAACATCTTACATGTTATGTTGATAGGCAAGGCCTTATCACATAAGTACCCTTTGTGTGTGCGCCTCTGTGCAAGACAGTAGGACAGACTGGGAGATGCCTCAATGATCAAATGAGAAAACATACCTATTACTTGAGGTCCATAAAAGGCAATAGCTTAGCCTTACACTGAAACTACAGCTGCACTGCAGCCTTCAGCAGAAAGGTAGTGCTAAATAGATGCCCCAATTCATGCATAGCAAACACAATGAATCAATGAAGAGCCTGCTGCGTACAGCAGCAAACCTGTAGATACACTTCATTAAAAAAATTAACCGGCATTTGTCCACAGGGCACAAGTGATCAGCCCCAGCTGCTTCACGAGATGATTAATGCAATGATGATGCCCCACACAACGGTACAACTACTGTGCTTATTTATTTTGTGTGAGGGTTGCAGAGAGCTCTCTATGGTTTGACAAATGTGCGCGCAAAGAGTGGCGGACCTTGTTTCGTAGCACATTGGTGGGCAGTGTCCCGAGGTCATTCTCTCCTTAGCATGACCTGCCACACGTGTGCGCACTTTGGCCTCATGTATATGCACAGCGTCCCGAGCATGATGTTCCACCTCAATCTTGGGTGCATCCAAGTCCTTCCTCACAACGCAACTGATGTGCCATGCTACATCGATGTTAATGGTTTATTACTTTGATGGCCACTAACGCATGCCAAACAACGCGCTTCAAGTCACCGTGGTGAACAGTGCACTCTGCAGCAGTAACGAGAAAGACAAAAAGATCGCATTCACATGTGCCCAGCCCTCTCCCCAAATGCACCTTCCTCCACGCCTTTTTTCTCTCTGCGGACAACATATCACTACTCCAGCATGAAACCCAGTGATACGGCACTGTAAAAAACTGGCTTTATCTGAGTATGCAATGAACTGCACGGTGATAGCACTATCAGAAGATGCTGAAAGGAACTGTACATACAGTGTGTTTATTATTTCGAATTCCCTTCTTCTGATGTAATACGGCAATAGGATTCTTGTTAATTTACATTTTTAGCTTATTCAATGTTTAACTTTCACTTTAATGTTTGCACTTCATCAGATATGTTCTGGCCTGAAGCCTGCTGTGCGTCCTTTGAAGAAACAGATGCAGAAACATTTGTCAGTCAGTGCCTGTGTTGTGTAGTCACTAGCCCTGCTCCTTCAAGCTATCCTTCATGTGAATTATGACAAAACAACCAGCCTATCTTAGTACTCAGGTATATGCCTCACGATGCTCCATCAGTGCAGCCACAGAAATACACATAACGGTGGAAAATATATTTTCCCCTTTTGTCGATCAACTGCCTGCTATCTAATAGAAAAGCACTGTACACAAGTCTGACTTCAGGCATCATGGGCAATTCCGAGAATTTTTTACAGAAAGAACTGCAATACTATATGCCACAGTTTTCCTTTTTGAAAGCTTGCATGAACACACAGCACTTGAGAGTGATGTACTTGTTTATCTGGTTTGCGTTATAGAGTATGCATTCCACTGAGCACTTGTGTTTGACAGCATACTAGGAGTGATCTTAAAAGTTCATTAAAAAAGAAAAAAAAACGCTACCGTACTTGGTTCACTTGGCTTTGCTTTGCCCGACTTGGTTTGCTTTGGGTCCGCCGCAGAATCATGTGAGCCACTAGCGGGCTTCTCCGGCACAGGGGGCTTTTGGCTCGAGCTGCTGGCATCACCAGAACCTTCAGGAGGTGCCTCATCAGTGGTGCCATAGTTTGCCTGGTAGGCCGCCAGGAAGTCCTCCGTCACCTGAGATGGAGCAAAACCAAAATGCACTTCACCTTGCTGCCTGCTGTGCATCCATGTGACAGAAACATCTACATTTCACCAATACTAACAAAATCTGACAATCTTAGTGACAGGACCAGTACTCCTTCCTATAGTAAAAGCAGTTTTTACAAGATACTTGTGTGTGACATATTCCAAAGACGTATAGACACAAAGTTTTGTGTCAGTGGTTTTGGCCTTGAAAGATAGCTACAGGCACAGTAACCAACAAATTGAACTCAGAATGCCACTGTGCAAAATGACCATTTATTTCATTCAGTCAGTGCCAGCCCACAGCTCTTGCATAATGTCACATTCAAGTTGAGTTATCAGTGACCTTGTTGGATTAGAAATTTCTTGACATGAGGAAAAGCTTGCTCACATTTTAACCATGCAACCTAAGGTTCTTAGTAGTGATAATTGACAGATGGATACAGAGATGTCCCAATATTTTGTTCTGCCCAAAATGCACGTCATGTGATGTCGATTTACATGCGGATGGAGACACTGAAGGTGCTTGTTGACCAATACTGAAAATCATATCAAACTATGCTCCGCTCAGTGCCTGTGACTGAAACTTCCTGGAATGCATTCATGTGTGCAGAGGAAATAAATAAGACCCTTTGGTAGTGTTTTAAATTTCATGCCTGTGCCCCTTAATGAAACAAATGCACTCACAAATGAGCCAATGAAGAGCCAGTCTATCCTGCTTATAGTAGATGCTCAGAATAAATGAGGTGGTAAGTAATCATTAGCATCAACCTCAGCACAGTCATATGGCTGTGCTTGGGTGAATGCTAATGAGTAATTACTACCTTATTACAAATTCCTTGGGGGATTTCACAAAGCATTGGATCAACACTTAGAATAAGCATCCAGACCAACATCAAGATTCAACAAAAACTACAGCAATCACACAGTTCTAAAATGTGTGAGCACATTTCACGAGATAAAGCACGTAAGATAATAAATGATCAGGTAGAAATGCATGCCAGTTTTGAGAGTTTAGCGAACATCTGTGGTTTCCCTACCAGTCATGTGCTTGCAACACATGAACAGTTCAGTTTGCAGTTTCAAACTGCCACTAGGAGACAGAAATATGACTGTTTCAGATAGTAAACGCCATATTGGAAACTCCAAGCATTTAACTGAAGCAAATAGACATTTACTGTATGCAGTGTTGTGCCTTCATGACTTTGATATTAGAAATTAACCACCAACAGCGACAAAACTTGTGGCAGCATAATTCCGTGAGATATTAGGAACCAGGCTCCAGTGACCGCAAACAGAAGGACTCAACATTTTACTTTCACATAAATAAAGGTAACCTTGGTCATATTTTAGAGAAAATTCATTAAGCAATAAAAAAAAATCTGCACAGATGAAACTGCTGCTGGTAAGTGAGCAGGAAATGATCACATCTGAAAAACAAGAAAACACAAACGGCCTCACCAAATGAACTATGCACAGAAGTTATTAGACAACTTTATGATTGTGAACGCGGCTGCGCGCTTTTTTTTTTTTTTTTACAGGCTTTGTTATGCAGCGCTCGGTCTTTTTGTTGGCGTTTCAGTAGTAGCCAGTTCTTTATCAACCGGCAACATTGCCTGCCACCATGCCGTGTACAAAGTAAGGAAGTGAAAGTTCAAAAGCCCAGACACTGATGAAGCGCAGGTGTTCGCTCCGAACCCGCAATATCCCGTCCTAGCGCTCACCAAAAGCTGCCCAGGTAACGCAAGTCCGAGGAATCCCATTACCTTTATTCAAGATGTGGACATTGGAGATGTGCTTGGCGCAATGAAAGGAAGAAACGCGACTGATTACAATCGCCCGTCGAAAGCAGTTACGTACTGCACCGACATCGCATCTAGTGCCATGCACGATCTATGCCGCCAAAAGCGCTCGCAACTGCCTCGATAAAGCGCCGCGACGCGCGTTGGCAGAAAATCACCTAAAGCATGCCTAGAAATACGCGCTGCGAGTTGAACACGCAGATTCATCCCAGAAAGCGCAGCGCCTCAACGTTGACAAACGGAAAATGATCAGACCTTTGGAAACCATGCGTGTTTCTCGTGGTCCCACTCGTAAACAGTGCCGTCGTTGGGGTCCACGTAAGTGTAGGGATCCGAGCCGGACTGCTGGCGCTCTTTCTCCGCGTTCTCCAGCGCCAACTGCTGCTCGAATTCGTCGCTCATCGTTGACGAGGCGGTAGCTCCGCAATCACTGTTGAGCACTCGCCAAGTCGATGGCAGCGCAGTTGTGATGAGCAACTGTGCGACGATCACAGATTCATGCTCGTCATAGAGCAGATCTAGCGTGCACTTATTACAGGAGGAAGTGGGAAGGCGAATTCAAGTGAAAACAAGCGAAGAGCATGCAGATGCAGTCCGGTGAACGGTTGTTTACGTTGGCTAGAAACACGCACCAACAGCAATGAAAATGGCGGTGAACAGCGTTGCTTTCCAGAAACGCGGCTATACTTTCCGCTAAGAACAGACATTTACAGGCAACATCAAATAAAAATAAATTATTGTTATATCTAATGTACTGCTATTACACATTTAAAAATTAAAAACAACTTTAATTTGCTTTATTTATTAAACGTTGCAATAAAGCGGCGTTACTTTAAAAAAGAAACGAAACCGAAACCTAGTGTACAATTGCTGTTTTCTTAGTGCGCAGTTTTGAAATGTTTGCTCATGATGCAATGCAGGATTTTGACAGAGGTGAAATATTAAAGCTTTATTCTTGCATGCTTTAGCAGCAATATAACATATACTGTAGGCTGCGTGTTTTGTGTGTTCTGCCTAAAAGCGTTGAACCGCAATTAAAAAGACACCACTGTACTGAAAAGGACACTGTTATGGCACCCTTCTCGCCACCATAGACACTGATAACTAAAACAACACTTGAGTACGCTGAGGACAAAGCGCTTGCGCGTCTTGGAATCTATGTTAGTTGTTTCAGTATTGCGCAGAAATATTTTAGTCATGGATCACCAGCTAGGTAGACTGCACCCTTAAAGGGACACTGAGGAGAACTCTATAAATTTTTTTTTTGCTAGCAAAATCTGATAATTCGGCATTTCATGGCTTTGTTGCCGCTTGTCCGGGCGCGAAAGATGCATTTATTTCAAGAAAATTTGGATTCAAAGTTTAAAAAGTTTTCCCGCCGCTCTGATTCAAACTCAGAGAACTCTTATGACGTCACGGCAACTCTTATGACGTCACAGAACGGAGTGACGTGAAACGTGACGTAAACGCAGACTCCGTGATTTCTGACGGCTAGAGGTGCGGTGCGCAACTTTTATTTGCCAGCCTCAGAGATTCGTTGTTTCCATTAAGTAAGGAAAATTCCTCGAAGGTGGCGCCTATTGTCCAAGGAAGTCATCACGCTTGTACTTGCGAGATTAGCCTGTGGCGGCGATACCTGCATTTTGGTTCTTGCTATTTTCTACATTACAAGAGCTTTATTTTCAGGAAGAGTGGCGTTTTTGTGATCAGGAGCTGCTATTCTATCGATACAAGCCAACTTCAATTTCTCCTCAGTGTCCCTTTAACCTAGCATCTAACTGAAGCTGGCCTCTACAGTTATCTGGAAAAGGCTAAAAAGAAAAACGAAATACAGATGATTACACTAGGTCCGGCCGTTTTTGCAAGGAGACTAAGGCGGGTCAAGACCGTTTCTTTCATCCCTGAAGCTAGCCTACACCACCAATTCACTTCCAAACGCGGATCACGTACGTCCTTTTCGGCCTTGGTATCAGTGGCGTAGCCAGAAATTTTGTTCGGGCGGAGGGGGGGGGGGGGGGGGGGAGGGGGGGTCCTCATAGATTTTGTGGGGGAATCAAATGCAAGAATAATAACTGCATTGCCATTGACAATGCCATTGTGTGTTAGATAGCGCTATGCACTGTCTAGACGAGTGAAATATGTACTCTTTAAATAAAAGAATGTATTCGTATGTCTTAAAAATCGTGGCAGATATAACTGATACCAATGGTTCCATGTTTTTGAGTATTTAATTAGTAAAGAAAATATCACACCACACAAAGTCTAAAACTATATCAGTCCGAAACCGGCAAAGCAGTGCACGGCGCTGATGTGAAACACGTAAAGGGCATGAAATGAGCAAGCAGAGGACAAACATTTTAATGAATCTTTGTCGTTCAAGAACCTTTAGATTTTTGCACATATCCAACGGCCAGGGAAAAATCTCAATGACGCTGTCCTTCCTTCCAGTGTACTGCGCAGCAGCAGCTGTCACCGGTCATGTATTGCGAGTAATTGCACCGAAATTTTATTCGCAACAGCGAGCACATGTATAAACGAGGAGTTCTGCAAAATATACATTAGAAGTGCGGAGATAAAATGCAGTATTATAAATAAGAAGATACAACTTGATAAAGGACAAGAAAGTGCCACTGGAAACAAAGTAACTGTATGTATGCACAAAACCTCGCAAAAAGATATCTAAATACACGTGTGTGTCTCCACTAAATCTACGTATCTAAGCAAAAGTCACTGTATACAATGCGTCAAACAGTGCAAATGAACATCTTACGCAATCGCAGATACTAAACTTTACACACGGAAAGACAGACGATTCACCTAGGAAAGAAAAAAACTACGATAGCAGATGTCGCGATATGTACTTGGGAAATGCTGCGGTCGCGACAGCACCATATGGTTAGAGTAATAGAGGAACAATGCAGAAATCAATACGAAAGTATGTATTTTTTAACTGCCTGCACGGCGACAATTATTCTGCATCCATAAATACAGAAGGGTATTCGTTTGATTCAAAGAAAAAGTAAAAGCGGTAGATAAAAAGGAAAGAAAAAAACAAACCAAAGCCACGAATAATACCGGAAGTTTAAATAACCAATATCCGAGTGTGTAGGTTGGGAAACACCGCGCGGGCAGGGCTTTCAGTGAAAGGTCAATCAAAATCGGTTATTGATGTCCTCAAAATTTTCTTATTCGCGTGGTAATTTTGATCATGATGCTAACTGTTACAATGAACGGCACAAATTCCTGTGGTATGAACAGTCATACATTTTCATAATTGCCCATTTATGCCCGTAATTGCCCGTTCGCACCAAAATGCCTTTTCTATAGTCTGCAAAAGGCATTGTAGGTGACAAAATCCAGAATGATTTCCGGCACCGGTGGTTGTTTTGGTCAGCTGTGCGTGACAGTTCGAAAAAATTTCGAGGGGGGCTGAAGTACCATAAGCCCCCTGGCTAAGCCACTGCTCAGTATCACGATTTTGAATCGAGTGGCGGGAAAGGCATTTCCGGTAGGCAGATGAGATTAGGAAGTTTGCGGGTATAAGGGGCCGCGTTAGTTGGAGAGAAACTGGAATGCCTTCGTCCTGCAGTGGGCGTAATCAGGCTAATGATGATGATGTTGATGAAACAGGAGACAGGAAGAACCATACAGTCGAACTGTACCGAGAATAAAAATTGCATGAGTCATCCTCAGAGTCCCAGCTAGTATATATGATGGAGCTATCGCAAGCTGACCTTAGCCTGACATGTGGTTCCCCACTAGTCGGCATATTCGTAGCGAGATGGCGCTTATGGGCGGCATGGTGTAAGTTGCCTCGATGCACGCGGTATGATGGGGAGAGTGACATTAATTTCTCCTCATTAAGATCGACGACAGATTAGCATGTACATGTAGTAGCTACAAGTAATAACAACAATTAAGGGCAGGCACTAAGACGTTTGAAACACTTAATTGCTGGCAAATAAAATTGCCTTGTCTGGGGACTGAAGGAAATGACCGGCAGATTTTCGTTCTTGAGTTGCGGGACAAGTTGGAAGAAACATGCAGGCTTGCACATCAATGCGTGGTAAGGGCGCACGAACGCTATAAGGGATATTATGAAAAGAAAGCCGTTCACAGGAATCCGAATCCGGGCGACAGGGTTCTCGTCCTGCTACCCACGGATCATAATAAGTTACTGATGCAATGGAAGGGCCCATACCTTGTGACGCGGAAGATAAAGGACATGGATTATGAATTATCGATAGATGACACTAAGAAGGTTTTCCATATAAATATGTTGAAGAAGTACGAAAAAAGGGGTGCCATACGGTGCGCCCCAAGGTAGCATGCTCGGTAGTAGCCGTGGAGGCAGGTGATGTTGCCGAGGTGCCCACTTGCAGTGGGAAGAAAAATGCAAGAGGGGATGAGGTACTAATTAAGCCCAATGTAAATGAAGACAGGCAATCACAGCTTGACTCCAAATCAAGGGGGAGATGTTTTCGGATAGGCCAGGCAAAGCGGAGGTCATATGTTGCAAATTAGACCTCTCTACAGATAGAGCCAACTAAATTGCTCTAGGTATCTCTGGAATGTATCTTTTTGGCTTTGTTGTTGATTGGTTGTTGTGGTTGTTATGTGATTATACAAGGCAGTGTGTTGTGGGCATTAACATGCTTAATAAGGACTCTGTACAGAAAACGGCAGTGGTGTGTTATGTCCCGAAAATGCAGTTTGGTGTGCTGTGTTAGTGGTGTGCTTTTAGTGTGTGCTGGACATCTGCGGTGTGTTGTGTGCTGGGCCCGGAATCGCCACAGATGATAGTCGGTTGGCTGGATGGCTTGAAGATGTGGATGACATGAGCAGTTTTTCATGGAAAAACTCTTGAGAGAGGGGCCCTTGTCACATATAATAGGGAGCCTAAAATAAAATTAGAACGGAAAGAGGTGTGAAGAAGACACGTGCATTAATCGAAGACTAAAGAAGATGAAGAAGAAGCATTCGGTGAGGTGGAGAGAGATGATAGGTGGAGCAGAGAAGAAGACGACGACAAGGCTTACGTGGACTAACGCCAATGCTATAAAAGGGCGAGGGAGAACGAGGCACGGGGGGGAGGAAGAAAAGAGAAGCGGAGGCTCCGGCGGGTCAGGGACGCTTCGGCTGGAAGAGAGCGACGCCGGCTGCTGCTCCAGTGAGCTCGCGTTCTACGGCTTCGCATCGTGGACTTCCTGCTGTTCCTGAGCCCGTTCCGGGGAGCCAACGGTGGACGCTACCACCTGCTACGGCCAGGGGTGTCTCCAGCGCTGTTGCCACTCATCCGGGTTGTGCCTCCAACGGCAACAACACCGGCATCATCTCCACGGCCGCTTGGACCGGGAGCTTATACGACACAGCCAGCGACGCCGCCAGCGACGCCGCCAGCGACGCCAGCCCAAGCACGTCGAACGTCGCCTCGACGCCGGCTACTGGACCCATACAACGCCGCAGCCGCACCGAACCAACCGTGAGCACGAACGCCGACCGCTAACAGTAGAACGCTAGTAGTAGACGCTGGTAGCAGTGTTCCCGGGTCGTGTTTATTTTTATTCCTTGTGTTTTGTGTTAGTTTTGTTAGTTTTGTGTGTTAGTGTGTGTGTCACGTAGGGTGTATTAAATGTGCGTCTGTGTGAGTACACCTGTCGCCTGGTCCATTCTTTCGGTCCGATTGTTCTCCGGGGAGATCCGTGACATGCTCGGTCGAGAAATCGGAAGCGCCATTTCTCGCGCCCATGCGGTCGCCACAGCGTCGGTGTATAAAGCAGGACGGACCGTATAACGCGGCAATCACACTCAGGGTCAACAGTAATGTAATTCCTGCGCTGGGGCGAGATTACGCAACTGTGAGTTAGGAGAATTGTCAAAAAGTTGTCACAAAGGTGTCAATAAACCTCGCTCCTATTGGTCGGTCGTGGCCGGCGGCCATTTTGCTTTTTTGCGTCATGAGTGGCTGCAGATTACGTCACGGATGTGACTGAAGTGGTGACGTTGCACACCTAATTGTGCAGCCGCTAACTGGCAGTTTTTGTCACAGTTTCGAGGCCGTTTACCGCTGCCTTTGTGACAGAAAATGGCGGTGGTGTACGCGGCCATACGACTGAGGCGGCTGCGCTGGCGCGAGCAACGGCGAAGGAGGGCGCACGAAGACGCGCTTGACTTGCCGGACGAGCTGTTTTGACGCCTTTTTCGACTGGAGAAACAGACTGTGGAGTGGCTGTGCAGCGAATCTGTCGGTGCGGCGGCAGGTGCTGTGTGCACTGCGGTTATCTGCCATGGGCGGCTTTCAGGCTGCCGTTGGTAGCGGGGCGCACGTCGGCATCGCACAACCGACGGTGAGCAAATGCGTGCGGCAGGTATTGCAGGCAATCTGCTAACTTAGCGCGCAGAGGGGTGGGTTCCCGCGATTACCTCTGTGCCACAGATATATGAATAAAATACGCTTATGCTGGCAAAACACTTTATTTTTCTCAGCTAATCCCACTTAGTGGTCGTCTTCTGTTTCACAAGGGAGAAGAAACAGACTACCACACATCACATACTGCAACACCTCACCTTTTGGCATTTCTGTCATCGATCGAAAGAGGCGAAAAACACAGACTTCAAGAAGTTGTCTTCGTCGATTTCGTGCCAAGCGCTTCTTGCAAGTTCGCTCGGTAGGCACGTAGCCTTCACTGCATTCGTTCACATTTTTCAGCGCACTTAGGTCAACCGCAAAGTAGCTTGACTTCAGACGCTGCGTAACAAACAATAAACACGGCGTAGAATCGGCTGCTTTCGTGCAAAGCGGCTTGACGTTTTACCGCCGTCAGCGCATCCCCGCGGCAGCAAAAGTTATCCCAGCCAATTTATTTGCACAACTTCGAACACTTTTTGTTTTGCTCAATATTTTAGGACTTTAAACACAATGTTTTAGCAAAATAAAATATTAGTTATTTGCATCGTTGCTTATTTCTAATTTCTTTTTACAAAAAAAATTTGCAGACGGGCCACTCGAATGCTCTCGGGGCGCCGCCCTGCTGTAATATGCTGATTCCTCGTTGCGTCACGTGGTGATGTCTCATCGTTTCGTCATTTTGACGTCACTGTCAATAACTTTTGACAGATTTTGTCGCAGTTGCGTAATCTGGCCCCTGGAAAGCATTAGAGTTCTAGGGTTACGAATTTAGGCGAACGGCAGGAACTCGGAAACGATTCATAGACTAGAGGCTAGCACCAGTCATACTTTCAGACTCCTAAAACGAATCGCTAACAAACATGCAGGTATGAAAGAAGCTAACCTCCTTAAGTTAGTCCAATCTTTAATAATCAGCGGGATAGTCTACGTGGCGCCTTATTTGCGGATTTACGAGGCGGAAAAGGACAAACTGGATGTTTTAATCCGTAAAGGGATTAAAACAGCACTAGGTTTACCACCCTGTGTGCCCACGGACACGATTTTGAGTCTAGGGCTTTCGAATACCCTCGAAGAGCTCGTTGAGGCTGTAAGTACCTCGCAATATCGGAGACTTCTGCGCAGTCGTACTGGTCGCAGCATTCTGGAGAAGCTGGGGCAAGAGCCTCGAGCGTGCTCGAGACGTACTGACCCGGTTCCTAGACAGGTTAGGGAAAAATTAAAGATACATCCACTCCCCAAAAACATCTATCCCATCTACCATGAGAGCCCGAGGAGGGAGAGAGCAGTAGCGTTGCAAGCCCGCTTTCAGGGCAGAGAGGATGTCTTGTGTACGGACACAGCAGAATGCACAAACAGTACGGGGCGCATTTCGGTAGCCACTAGGGAAAACGGAGGCCCGGTAGCGTGCTGCAGCACCCGACACTTCACAGTAACGAAGGCGGAAGAGTGGGGGGGGGGGGGGGGGGGGGGGGGCATTGCGCAGACTCTAACTCAACAACAGGTGAAAATTATCGTGACTCTAAATCAGCTCTTAGAAAGATTGACGCGGGCTTCATTTCAGTCACAATAGCACGAGTGTTGGCCGGCAGTCCACAACAGGCAGAACAGGTAGCATTCATTTGGGCACCCACGCACCAAGGGTTGAAGGAAAACGAGAAAGCGCACGCACTGGCCCGAGGATTAGCTATCTGACAACAAACTCACCTGGCGACCTCACATTGACCATGTCGCGGCGAAAGGGGCTCGTGCCGTGGGCATGTTGCGGAGATTATGTCATCACCGGTACGGCAAGCGCAGAGATGCGCTATAAATGATCTACATAATGTATGTCAGGCCAATTTTAGAATTTGGATCAGTGTTGTTTTCAGGCTCGGCTACATATTAACTTCGTCCTCTCGTCCTTTTAGAGAGGGAAGCACTTCGCATGTGCCTCGGCTTTCCAAAATTTGTGGCTACCAATGTTCTGTACCTTGAAGCCCGCATTCCGCCTCTCTTATCACGACTTAAATTTTTAACTGTGCAAAATTACCTCAGGATCTATGAATCCCATTTCCACCGTTCCCAAAGCATTTTCTGTTGTCAGCCGACCTCCTTTTTTGGTGTCCCCTGGTCTCGTTTCCATTCCCCTCAGGTAGTGTTTCTGCAAAGATTACTTCAGCCTTTAGATGTAAACATTTATGATATCCTTCCTGCGCTTCGCAATGGGCCCGCTATCCACGTTGTTTTCGACGACATATGCCAAAAAATGCAAAACTTTTGCCACCGAGTATTCTAAATGGTCTACTAGAAGATCATCTGAGGACCCTACCTACAGATATAGCAATAGCCACTTACGCATCGCAATGCAATGAAAAAGCAGGTGTGGGAACATTTTGCTCGCATTTAGACTGGTCCTTTTCACTGCGCCTTCTAGATTTCACCCCTATTTTTCAAGCAAAGTTTCTAGCAGTTGTACTTGCTCTACGCAAGCTAGACCCCTCTATTACAGCAGTTGCAGTAATTACTGATCCTTTATCTTTGTGTTCGTCCGTCGCTGCACAGGTTGACGGTCCCATTTTATCAACTTTCTTATCCCTACTTCCTCCGCATTTGAGCCTTGTTCATTAGTATTGGTTAACATCCCTGTCTTTCCCTCCTCCTCTTTATCTATCTCTATCTAGTATGGGTTCCCGGTCACGGCAGTGTGACAGTAAATGAGATTGCTGACAATCTCGCAAAGGCTTCCCTCAACGGCCTCGTGTTGCCAATCATCCCGGCTACAGCCTATAGTACAGCATCTAGATTTCGGCAACGTGCGTTTTTAAGCACGCAAGAAACAACACTTTTAACATCGGCGGATTATGAGCACCTTAAATATTATTGGAACAGGAAAATTTGTTGCTCTCGGCAGCTTGAAGTATCACTGGCGAGGCAGCGCTGCCGCATCCCCCCTCTAAATTTCTATTTACACAAGTCGGGTTTGGCGCTCTCTCCCCTTTGTGCATTTTGCCGTGAGCCTGAATCTATAGAACATTTTTGGCTGTATTGTCGCCGATTCAACTCTCTGAGAAAAAGGTCGCTGGAGGAGCCCTTGCAGCATCGTGGCCTTAGTTTTAGCAGCCCGCTCTTGCTATCATTTGGCGCCACCCATTTGGGTTCAGCCACAGATCTGTTTGTACCGCTGTTCTAAATTTCCTGATAGAATCTCACCGACTGCCTTGCTAAGTGTTCCAAACTTTTCTTTTCTATCAATTATTACAATTTGACTTAATCATTATTATTTAATCCCTCTCTTTAATATTATTCTTATAATTTTGAAATATAAACTCTCATCCCTTTTCTGTTTTTAAGGAAGAATTCACCGGTGTTGCGCTCCCACGGGCTTTTCCTTTTTATTAACTGCGTTCAGGTGAATAGCCGCCCTATTCTTGGCCGATGCCCCAGTGTGGGTATGTGCCATCTTTTGTTAGGCTAACAACAACAACAACCTTCCGGAATCCCAGTGGCGTCTTGTGCTCAACCCCGTCCCCCTAACGCGATGAGGAGCTCTTACAGTTCGATGACGATCTCAGTACGTATCAGGAAATCCTAAACCATTACAAATTAGGCAGAACGGTACTTCCGAAAGCAAGTAAGCAGCTAACCAAAAACGAAGAGGTTGCTTTGCGCAGGCTACAAACCGGAGTATTCCCTAACCCTCAGCTTTATAGCAAGTGTCACCCGGAGATTTTCAGCCCCAGGTGCAAACGTTGCGAGGGCATAGCGGACATGATCCATATGATATGGACATGTCCGAGCTTTGGACAACTTGACAGAACGGATGAGTCCTGGGAGGCACTGCTTCACAACGAGGACGAAACTAAACAACGTGATGTCATCCGTCTCGCCCTTGCCGCTGCTGAGATCCAAGAGGTCCCGGTCGACGGCTGAGGGAGAGGACATGGCTGGGACCTAGCGGCGCCTCGGTTACCATTAACATTTTGACGGTGCAAATGTTATTTCTCTCTCCCTCTCCTTCCTTCCCTCACGGCGAGGCTGAGGTGCCCACCGATATGTGAGACAGTTACTGCTCCAATCCTTTCCTCTAAAATCACAATCACAACGGAGATGCACGACGGCCAATTCAGAGAGCAGTCACTGCAGCCCGTTCATGACCTCATCGGGCGGCGGATGGGCTGTTTTGAGAGGCCTCCTAGAGACGCCGAGCTATTTGTCCAAAGGGCACGGCGTCGCGCCGAACGGGCGATGGCACTCCGTGGACTCCCCTGCAGAGGTGCAAAACACTGTCGCGTTCCACTCTGAAAGGCGAAGCTTAAGCGTCCTCCAATTTTTTTTTTGTGTGTGTGGTATTCATTATTTTCGTGTCTTAGACATGTACGTGACAACGCCCAATACTGCTTTTAGACATTGAAGACTTAATTCGAATAAAAATTTTATAAATAAGCTGCACCCGGGAGTACCGATTACTGATCCGGAGTACCCGCCGCGGTGGCTCAGTGGTTAGGGCGCTCGACTACTGATCCGGAGTTCCCGGGTTCGAACCCGACCGCGGCGGCTGCGTTTTTATGGAGGAAAAACGCTAAGGCGCCCGTGTGCTGTGCGATGTCAGTGCACGTTAAAGATCCCCAGGTGGTCGAAATTATTCCGGAGCCCTCCACTACGGCACATCTTTCTTCCTTTCTTCTTTCATTTCCTCCATTATCCCTTCCCTTACGGCGCGGTTCAGGTGTCCAACGATATATGAGACAGATACTGCGCCATTTCCTTTCCCCAAAAACCAATTATTATTATTATTAGTACCCAGGTTCGAACCCGACCGCAGCGGCAGCGTTTCGATGCAGGCGAAACGCCAAGGCGCCCGTGTGCTGTGCGATGTCAGTGCACATTTTAAAGATCCCTAGGTGGTCGAGTGTGTCAGTGAGTGAGTGAAAAACTCTATTGACCTCTAGATTCGCTGGTCTTCTGCGGTCTTCAGATGGCTTCGTCCATCTTCTTGCACAACGGTCGGTTGCCCTTAGTCCAGGGCTTCGCTGGATGCTGCTGCCAGTTGTGCTCGCCGAATCAGACCTTCTTGGTCGACCCGGCGATCGCTGGAGAGCACTCCCTCCCACTGCACCGCATTCGGGTTTGGAATAAGGGGTACAACGTCTATCTTCTGGCATGCCCGCGTTATGTGATACAGCGTGGGTGTTTCGTGGCACCAGGGGCATTTGTCAGTGTATTGTGTGGGATACATTTTGCTGAGTACGTTTAGGTTCGGGCACGAGCCAGTTTGTAGCTGTCTCCACGCTTCAGAGTCCTCTCTGCTAAGGTAGTTGTGCGGTGGTGGATACCGCTTTCTCCAGCCCTTGTAGAAATTTACTATCGCCGAATAGTCTGGGGTTACACATTCGGTCCCCTCGTGGTCGCCTACGTTGGATGTTCGGTAATAAGTGTACCCTCGAGCTATCCTGTCCGCCCCTTGGTTCCCTGCCACTCCCGTGTGTCCCGGCGTCCATACTATCGTATGCCTAATTGGTTCTTCGTTTGATAGTCGTGTTATTTGGTCTCCGGAGCGGAGTATGCGGAGCGCTCCGAGCCCTATTCTGCCGTGTAGGAAGTTGCGGCACGCCGTTTGTGAGCCTGTAAGGATTGTCAGAGACCGTTTAGACCGATAGCCCTCCGCTGCCGCTAGAGCGACGACCGTTTCTTCAGCCTCGACTATCGTACAGACTTGTAGTGATGCACTGGTGATCTCGCGTAGGTTCGAATCAAACACTACTGCGTTGCTGTTGCTCTGCCCAGCTGCTCTGTCGTATGTGGCTGCATCCACGTATACCGTCGTTTCTAGGGGTGCTAGTGTCTTTTGTAGGCATTCAGGCCTCGCCTCTCTGCGTGCTTTGCGTATGTTGGGATCCATGTCCCTGGGTATGGGTGCTACTTTTAGTGTGTTGCGATGCTCGTCCGGAATTGTTTCGGTCCTCTGTATCTCCTGAAGTTGATCGACGCAGCCTAGTTTCTTCAGAGGCTCCCTGCCAGATGGGCTCTGCGGTGGTCAGCGCAGTTGGGAGACTAGTTGCGCCTCTCTCAATTCCTCGAAGGTGTTGTGTAGTCCTAAGGCTAGGAGCTTTTCGGTTGGGGTGTTGTGGGGAATAATAATATTAATAATTGGTTTTGGGGGAAAGGAAATGGCGCAGTATCTGTCTCATATATCGTTGGACACCTGAACCGCGCCGTAAGGGAAGGGATAAAGGAGGGAGTAAAAGAAAAAAGGAAGAGAGAGGTGCCGTAGTGGAGGGCTCCGGAATAATTTCGACCACCTGGGGATCTTTAACGTGCGCTGGAGTGTGGTTTTGTAGGCTTTGCGTAGAATCGCTTCCGCCTGTTGTACCTCACTCTTGATGGGATTGTAGTACGGGAGGCTGTATGCCACTCGGCTGACCACCAGGCTTCTGACCAGCTTTAGTGTGTCCTCCTCTCGCATGCCGTGGCGTCTGTGTGAGATGCGCGTAATCATGCGGGCCACTTGTAGGGCGGATGCCTTGAGTAGGGGAGGGTGTTGGTGCAGCGTTGGTTTGACTGTATCCACATCCCCAGGATTCTGATGAGCGTCTTTTCTAGTATCGGCTTCCCCTCGAGGTAGACGCCGAGCTATAACTCGTCGCTGATGGGGACTGTGCGGCTTTGCTTTCCTCTCCAAGCTCTCAAGAGCTCGGACTTCTCAGTGGAGCACGCTAGCCCTCTTGCTCTGATGTAGTCCTCTACGCAGGTGGCTGCCTCTTGTAACTTCTATTCTTTCTCTCTGAGCGAGCCTGTAATTGACCCAGATGGTGAAGTCGTCGGCATACATGGCATGGTGTATGCCGTCGATTTCGTTTAACTATTTGCTAAGCCAATCATGGCTATGTTGAAAAGCGTAGGGGAGATGACTGACCCTTGAGACGTCCCTTTGTTTGGAGTAAGCAACCTCTCTGATCGGAGCTCTCCCAGGCGAATCGTCGAAATTATTTCCGAAGCCTCAATACGGCACCTCTTCTTTCCTTTCTTCTTTCATTCGATCCTTTATTCTTTCCTTACGGCGCTGTTCAGGTGTCCACCGAGATTTCAGACAGTTACTGCGCAATTTCCATTCCACAAAAAAAGTTTTTTTTTCAAGAGAAACGGGTTGATCTCATTTTATAAAATCACTCATCACTTTAGGCTGGAGAGGGGCGCATATGCCCCTCCCCACAAATCGTTAACAAAAGCGCAGGAAGTTACCTGGCGCCGACTGCAAACCGCTCCCTTTTGAATCCGGCAGTACTTGCCCTCATTTACCCGTGCCAGTACGACCCAAACTGCTATAAATATGGTGAATGGGCCACATACACGAGCACATTCTGTGGAACTGCGCAAATGATCGGCCTTCGGCGGAGTTGATACAGCTCCCTTCTCCCGAGCGGTGGGAGGTCGTGCTGGTCAGCTTGGACCCTAAGATTCAAGTACGGGCAATCAAGCGGGCAAATGAGGACGCCGCCAGCCATGGGCTAGGGGCAATCTAGTATGTGTCTCCTGCAACCTGCTCTCGACTTAATACCTAACTCCTCAGCGGAGAAACTGCTTAGTATGGGAGTCCACAATACCTGTGCGGAGATCAAAAGGGCAGTAAGAGAAGCGCAAATTGGAGGCTTAGCTCCTCAATAGCAGGCAGGCAGATCCTCACTGACCTAGGGGACAGCGAGAGGAAAGCCCCGTATACTGCAGAGCTAATCCCCTTAGACATACGGAAGCATCTCAAAATTGCCAATATACCTAAGAACATGCACCCGGAGCATGATAAAGAGAGGAGAAAACATAGTGCCCGAACAATAATGAACAATCTTGCCCGGGACCCGCCGGGTTACATAGCCTTCTGCGACGCAGCCTGTGGGTTCGATGGCACTTCTGTCATTGCCGCCGTTGATGGGAATGGGGAGAAAGTGACTGTAGCATCGATTAACACTAGGAATGCGTTAGCGGCAGAGGAGGCTGCTATTGCCCTAGCGAGCGTCAGTACGAAAGCCAAGATCATCTTGTCTGACAGTAAGGAAGCTGTTCACAACTTTTGTAAGAGGGTGGTCTCCAGTCAAGCCGCCAAATTACTAAGAAGATACCCCTCAAGCAGAGAGGTCTCCCTAATATGGGTTCCTGCTCATGAGAGCATTGCGGGGAATGAGGCTGCTCACAGCTTTTCCCGAGATTTATACATCCGAGCTGCTCTGGAAGTGCCCCTTAGTGGGATTAAAGACCCTCTCATAACGTATAAAGAAATAACCGAAACACCTAGACTGAATAGGAGAACACTCTCACTTCCGGATAGCTCCCTCACTCCAAAGGAATGCAGTGCCTGGAGGAGGCTTCAGGTCAGAAGATTCTTTTCGTACTCTATACTACACGACGAAGACACTGGGGAGCATGAGCTTTGCAGTAGCTGCCACAGAATGACTTCGCAAAATCACTTAATTTGGGAGTGTCAGGATTCTCCTGGGGCTAAATCACAAAGCATCCCAGACCTTGCCACCTGGGAAGAGCTGATCCGGAGCCACGACCCGGACCAGCAAAGACTCTTTGTCCGTCAGGCGGAGACAGCTTACAAGACTCCGCGGTCTCCGGTGCTGAGAGCCGGCTAGGAGGCACCCCCTCCTAATTGCTGCGCCCCGACCGTGAAGCGCCATGATGACGGGAATGAAGTTCATTAATTCATTCACCACTCTCGACTACCACAAAATTGGCTGGCCAGTATGCTAGTGGCTCTGACAGAAAAGTTACAGCTTTTGTTGCCCTTTCGCAGCGGCAACGCGCCAGAAGAGCGCCAGCAGGCATCGCAGGAACGCAAGCGTGAGGATTGCATGGCTGGTGAAGACGATGACGCCAAAAGCGCTGCGGGCGGCCACACGCGAAGGAATCTCCGCGACGACGGTATGTGTGATATCACATGGCGCGGGTATCGTGCTGAGGGAGAAGAAGACGAAGACCTAGTGGGTGGATACGTGTCTGCTTCTAGGTCTGTGTTTTCGCTTTTCGCTGTCTTCTCGTGTGTGGCGTGGGTCGGACAGTGCCCTCCGTGCGACCGAATGCTGACGACGCCCCTACGGAGAAATTCCCGGCACGGCGGGCGCATTCTCAAGTGAGAAAACCCAACCGGAACCCTCAGGGGCAAGCTAGGCTTAGCTCGGCGCTGCCGAGCGAGGCCGCGCTACGCGTCTGCATGGATTCTGCGTTGTCGACGACGGCTACGCGGATGCCCGCTGTGTTGCCACCTGACGCAGCCTCCACGTCCACGCAATCGTCAGCGCCTCTAGGCCTCCAGCCTGCGCCGTCTTCCGATGCTACGACTTTGGCCTGTGACATGGACTGCTCTACCGCCTCCGTGCCCGTGGCACTCCCTCAAGAAACTGTGCCCGTCGCGCCAGTTCAGTATTCCCACCAAGGGCCGTCACCAGCGTCTGAGCCTCCTCCACAGATGCCTCCCGTGAGTCAAGGCTCTCTTTCGCCTGCTGCGAACTCGTTCCGCGTTACCATCAAGCCTACATTGCGCTTTGATATGACTGCCATCCCTGCCCGGAATGTTCAAGCCACAATTGACCATGCCCTTGGCTCTTCGAACTACTGCGGGTTTGTCGTCCATCGCCCATCGAACACCATCACGGTAAACTTGTCATCCTTGATGGACGCCCAGAAACTTTGCGCAGTTACGCGGATCCCCCTGGATGACAGCAAGCATGTCCCGGTGCAAATATATTTTGCATCTGGTCCTGACACACTCCGCTGCATGGTTTATCATGTCGACAGCACGAGCCCTCCCGAGGAGGTGCGCGCAAATATTCGCTGCTCAACTCATGTTGTACTGCAAGCACGGCCTATGGGTCGCCGGGGCTCATACCTGCTCATCCTGCAAGGCCCGTTGACTCTCCCGAAGTACCTTACCTACTACGGTGCGATCGTCAAACCACAGCCCTTCCGACCTCGTCGTATTTTTTGCTATCACTGCCACAAAGAAGGACATATGCAAAATACCTGCCCTAATCCAGCAGCTGTGGCCGACATGAATGAACCAACAGCTCATTGTGCCCTGTGCAAATCGCCGGACCATGACATTCGCTCCCCCGCTTGTCCAAAGAAGAAGCAAGCGAAGAAGTTTCACAAGTCGCCTGCAAAAATGGATGTCCCTACAAGTAATCGCTTTGCAGCTCTCGCATGTGACGACAACGACTTCCCTGAACTTCCTTTATCTGAGCCTGCTGCTCACCATACGTCTCCTCGCCAGCGTACATATGCACAAGCGGCTCACCTTCCCGGATCAAATGGTACGCCCAAACGTCCAGTGCATCCATCACATGTGGATACTATAGATGAAGACACAGCTTTAGACAATGCAATCGCGGAGGCTCGCCGCCGACTAGACGAACTCACCCAGCGCCGGGAACAGCGTCGTTCTCAATCCTCTCGAATAATTCTCATAACTCGGGAGCAATCATCAGAGGAATCACCTAGGGTAAGCACTGGCCCACAATCAGGTGCCGACCACCTGTTAGCCGTGACTACCCCGACAGTGGACAAGATATTAGCGCTGATGAAGCAGGTGACATCCCTCATCGTGGAAGCTCTTCGGCCTCGTCATGGATAGCGCATCATCATCGGTGGTGGTGCAGTGGAACTGTCGAGGTTTCGCTAATAAGGCCTCTGAAGTGAACATCCGCCTTCGCGACGAAAAGCTGAGGGCATGGGCGTTCCTACTGCAAGAGCATAATGCACTCCCACGCCTTTCACGTTTCTGCGCATACCATTCACCATCTATCCCTGATCGCCGTTGCACCGCCTCCTCCCTCAGCCCAGGTAAATCTGCAATTTATATTCACAGTTCAGTTCCGCACACACCGCTCGACCTTTCACGGTGGTGCAACACACGTCAAGAGGTTGTCGCCCTTCTCGTAAAACCTGCACGCACACCCCTTATTCTAGTTTCTTTTTATAGTCGTCCTGGCTCCGCATCTCCCAATCTGGGATGGGTTCGTTTTCTACGTTCTACCAACTCGGGTATCCCTATTCTAGTTGGCGGTGACTTCAACGGCGCACACACTGCGTGGGGTTACCCATCGGATTCCTCAAGGGGTTCACACATCCAAGGGAGCTTTTCAGATCATTCCTTTCAACTTTTAAACCACCCGAATACTTCTACCCGCCCACGAGGTGGCCCGTATTCACCTGATTTGACTTGGTGGTTAGGCCCCGGTAACCCTCGTTGGGCTGTTGATTCTGATACTTGGGGTAGCGATCACAGCCCTATTTTTATCTCCCTCACGCCTACGCGTCTACGGAAAATACGCCGCACTGTACGAATAACATCATGGGATTCTGTACGCGCAGACAATCATTTATCTACATTCAACCCCTCTTCAGCATTGTCTACTCTATCTGATGTTCTCGCTACTCACACTATTACCACTACTGTAAATGAAGATGACCCAAACCCGGACATACATCTCTTGAATCTGTGGGCTCTTCGTCGCCAGGCGGATCTTTACGCTACTCGTCACCCCGATGACCCTTCGGCTCTTCCTACTCTTCACCGCGCTACCGCACGGGCGCGGCGCTATGCAAAGCGGCTAGGCAGGCAACGCTGGGCTGCATGGTGTGCCCGCCTGTCCTCTACGCAGGGCAATCGACATCTTTGGAGAGTGTTTCACGCCATGGAGCGCCCTTCTCAGGTTGCAGATTACACAGAGAGCATTCGCCTCGCGCTAAATGTGGATGAGGACACATTTGCACAACAAGCGGCCCGTCAATTTTTTCCAAACCATGACTGCACCGCTACGTCTCCACCTGACTTATCGGTAACAGAGCCCCCCGATGGGATTACTTCTGACCTCACCATGGCAGAGCTGCTGGCCTCCATTGACCGTTTAAAAACTACTACTACTCCCGGGCACGACGGCATACCTAACTCCTTATTCCGTAACTTGGAAGGGAGGGCTTTGGAAACCCTACTTGATACTTTTAACGAAGTGTGGCTTTCTGGCATCATGCCGGGAGACTGGAAGCATTCTATTGTGGTTCCAATCCCCAAGTCAGGTCAGCCTCCAGTATCTCTCTCGGCCCTTCGTCCAATTTCCCTTACCCCTACCATTTGCAAGCTTTATGAAAACATTCTAGCCGCACGCTTATCATGGTGGCTGGAATCCCATGATTGTTACCCAGATTCCCAAATTGGTTTCCGCCCACATATTGGAACGGAGGACGGCCTTGCTACTTTGGCTGCTGACGTGCTTGACCACTCTCCACAGAGTCACCTTGTACGAACCGTAATCGCTACAGACATAACAAAGGCATATGATAACATCCTTCACTCTGCCATTCTTGCCTCCCTTCAAACTCTTGGTCTCCCTCACCGGTTCCTCCTCTCCATTCACGCCTTTTTAGCAAATCGAACCTTCAGCGTGCGTGTCCACGGAAAGCCCTTTGGTAATTTCACTTCCAATAGAGGAGTGCCGCAGGGCTCCGTTCTCGCCCCCACATTATTTAATGTGGCTTTAATTCCTCTGGTTCGAGCCCTAGAGACCGTCCCTTCTATCCGCGTGCTTGCATATGCCGATGATATCACCTTGTGGTGCTGTCATCCAGATGCGTCTATTCATCAGTCGGTCCTTCAACACGCGCTGGATGTATTGACATCTCGCCTCCCACCTTTGGGTCTAACACTCTCTCCTATTAAATCATGTTTCATTCGAATTGGAAATAAAGCCGCCTTACGGAAAGCTCCCCCTTTAAATTTTACGGTACATAATTCTCTGATTCCTCAGGTAGAAACTGTTCGTATTCTTGGTCTTCTCCTCCATACATCTGGGACTGGCACCCCGTGGCTGACAGCCACCCGTAAATCGGCTCACGCTACTCTAGGTCTGATTCGTCGCATAGCTATGCGCTCTGGTGGCGCACGTGCTCATACGGCCCGCCAGCTTGTGCGCTCTATCCTTCAGCCACGGATAGTATATCAGGTTCAATTTCAACGTCTCACCCGCAGACAGTGGGACTCCCTTGAAGCTATCAATCGTGAGGCTATGCGCGTCATAACATATCTGCCTCGTTTAACACCCATACCTGTGCTACAGGAGTTCGCCCAACTTAATACACTCAGTGAGATCATCGACCAACGGGTGGCAAATAGAGCTCGAAAACAGTCTCTCAAACTTCATCGTTTAAAGACACTTCCACCGTGGTCCTATTGCCAGCTCACTGACAATCGCCCCACTGTTTCACCGTCGGTATCAGCAGCGTATCTGCCTGAAGGCTGCATATTATACACGGATGCATCTCATTCTGCAGAGAGGGGAGTTACTGCTGTGTATAGTCCATCTCATCCGCATCTCAACTCTCGCGCGACGTATACTGCGGATACGTGCACTCCCCTGGCATTGGAACTTCAAGCCATTTACAATGCCATTGCTTCCCTTCCGCTCGTTCCAACATTCAATACAGTTCACATTTACACCGACTCCCGCGCCGCCCTTAAACAGCTGAAGGCTGTTCGACGAACGTTCCAGATTTCACAATCTATTCATATGCTCTGCGCAAAGTATCCATGTCCTGTGCGCATACACTGGATTCGCGGCCATGCCCAGGATCCACATAACATTCAAGCGGATGCTATGACTCATCTTCATACATTAGACGATCCGCCACCTTCCCCTCTTCCCCCAGATCCGTTCCTGTCCCACGTTTCCGATTCCGAAGTTCTGCGCCAGCGAACACGCGCTCTAATTCCTCCGTGTTCGCACCCTCTCCCCCGTAGTCTGACTCGGCAGGAGGAGGTATCCGTGCGCCGGATTCGGGCAGGGGCGGCTCTGACACCATCTGTCCGTCATCGGTGGCGTGCCAAAGATCTGCCACTACCTGACAGGTGCCCTCACTGTGGCGCTGCACCGGACATATGTGATGTGCGGCACTTGTTGTGGACGTGCCCAGCGACGGCTGCTATCAGAAAACGGCTCCTCAGGGAGGTGGGCCTGCGGTGGAACCGCGAAAGTGACTTCGTGAAGTGGACAATGGACAACCGTTTCATTAACAACCTCTGCGACTACCTCAGCGCAACGGTTCTTCACTCCTTCTTTTAACTTTCAAACCCGTGCATTCCTTCCCCCCTTTCCTTTTTCAACTTATGCCTCATGGCACACTTCTCGAATAAAAAAAAAAAAAAAACATGGCTAACGGCGCAGTTAGAAAAGATCAGACCTTTGTTGCCCTTTCGCAGTGACAGCGCGCCAGAGGAGGTCAGCGGGCATCGTAGAAAAGCAAGCATGACGATATGTTGTGGGATGAAAGGACGCTGAATGTGCTATGGGCGGCTACATACCAAAATATCTCAGCGAATACGATATGCGTGACATTACTTATCGCGATCGCTCACGTGAGGCATCGAGCTGACGAGGGGTCGCTAGGCACTGCGCCTGTGAAGTCAGCTTCCCCGCGGAAAGTTGAATACCTGCCGTCACGAAAATCATGTGACCGCCCTCGGCGAATGCCGTTCGGAGCGGCGAGGGAAAACAGACACGCAACTCTGCTCAATGCAGGAGCATATACAGGAACGCTAGACGCGAGTTCATATCTGCTCCGCCAATTTCTGGTTCCTGTCTGCAGCTGTATCCTTCCTAGGACCCACCAAGTGTTTCATGGATCCAGAAAAGTATGTACACGGACCCTAACCGCTACTATCGTTTGGTTGTGCCCGATGATCTCGATTAACTATCCGGTGAAAGTGCCTCCGGCAGCCACGCTACTGCGCTAAGCCTCGCCTCATCGAGGCAAGCCGCGCCGGCGCGCCGCGTTCCTCACCTCTGTGCTACTGCACTAAATGACACTTTCGTTAAGTCGCTTCTTTCTTCATCCAATGTTATCCAACGTCCCGATCTCAAACTGTGCGATCATTTCGCGTTGGATCCCACAATTTTCGACTTGCAAGGCATCATACCAATTATCGATTTAAAACTGACAACTTCTAGCGGAATTGATGGCACAAATGGCCAATTTATTCGGAATAAAGAGTATAGTTCTATCATGAAACGCATATTCTCGCAATCATATCATCATGGTGTACTACTGAAGACTGGAAGACCAGTACTTAAAACCGGCAATATCAGTACACATAAAGCCGGACATCTAATCATTCACCCATACCTATGAGATCAATAGCATGCAGAATAATGGTACAAATGTTTACACGTGTTACTGATTTTTCTGGAGGATAACAATTTCTTCTCTCTAACAGAGAGGCTTCAGAAAGTTTTTCTTTTGTGACATTCAACTACTTTCCTTCACTTATGACTTGCACTTCTATTTGGACTCCGCTTTTTCATCTGGCTGCATATTTGTTGACTTTGCTAAAGCATTCGATAAAGTTAATGACTCACTGCTATCACATACACTAAGTGTGCTGAAGATTGACCGTGCAGTTCTCAACTGGATCCGAACTTGATCAGAACTTGGGCGCCTTACCTTGTCTAATAGCCTTTATTCATCACGTTTCTCGATTTCTAGCGGTGGTTCAGTAGTTAGGCTGCTCGGCTACTGATCCGGAGCTCCCGGGTTCGAACCCGACCGCGGCAGCAGCGTTTTTATGGGGGCAAAACGCTAAGGTGCTCGTGTGCTGTGCGATGTCAGTGCTCGTTTAAGATCCCCAGGTGGTCGAAATTATACCGGAGCCCTCCACTAGGCACCTCTTTCTTTTTTCACTCCCTTATTTATCCCTTTCCTTACGGCGCGCTTCAGGTGTCTGCCCTTATATGAGACAAATACTGTGCCATTTCCTTTCCCCAAAAACCAATTATTATTATTATTATTATTATTATTATTATTATTATTATTATTATTATTATTATTATTATTATTATTATTATTATTATTATTATTATTGGGGTCTGCTACTACCTCCATTCGGAGCGAAATTTTTGTCCAAGGAATTCAATATATCGGCCCCCATAGTAAATCGATATTGCAACCCAGTTGGTGATTGATCGATGACGCCATTAGTACACCTAATCGTTGATTTACTGGTGAGGTTTGGCATGGCGGCCGTGACGGCGGCCGTGACAGCAGCACTCGGCAACTCACAAGGCTGTAGGCGTCCGCTTGCCGTGAGGTGTGGAAAAGTACCCTAATCATGTGGTAATACATCGCATGGACGATAGATTGCGCTACCAAACAGCTAACGCTCGTTACTTCAACGCCTTCGAGACGGCGGCATAATTTCTTTAACTTCTATGTTGCTGCGGATTACCGTTCCCCTCTGTAATGTACTCTGTATCCTGAGAGTAAAATAAATATCTCTTGCCAAGGTGCATGCCCGGAGGGGGAGGGAAAGACGAACTAAAAAGAGAGAGGGTGCTAACTGGGCCCCAGCCCCCCTCTCGGCAGACTGAAAACTCGGCGCCTATGCGTGTGCGTCAATGTTTTCTACGGGTGTCAACCATTATTTTGCGATGTCATGTGGCTGGTACCACCCGAACGCCTGTGATGTACGTGCTGTTGACAACGAATGCGACGCGAACGGAGACGCAAGCCTCCATTACGGCCTCTTTTTCTGAACTCGAAATTGATTTTTTTTTGGGGGGGGGGGGAGGAAATGGCGCAGTAACTGTCTCATATATATCGTCGGGCACCTTAACCATGCCTTAAGGCAAGGGAGAAAAGAGGGAGTAAAAGAAGAAAGGAAGAAAGATGTGTCATAGTGGAGGGCTCCGAAATAATTTCGACCACCTGCGGAACTTGCACTGACATCGCACACCTCTCTTCTCTTTCACTACAAACTTCCTCCCTTCCCTCGCGGCATGGCTGGGGTGTCCACCGTTATGTGAGACACGTGTAGGGTGTCCACCGTTACTGCTCCGATCCTTTCCTCTAAAATTACAATCTCAACGAAGACGCACAAAGGCCAATTCAGAGAGCTGAGTCAATGCGGTCCATTCATGACCTCATTGGATGGCGGATGGGCTGTTTTGAGAGACCACCTAGAGACGCAGAGCTATTTGTGCAAAGGGCAAAGCGTCGCGCCGAACGGGCAATGGGGCTCCGGGGACTCCTCGGCAGAGCTGCAAAACACTGTCGCATTCCACTCTGAAAGAAGCTTAAGCGTCCCACAATTTTTGAATCGAAAAGCTTGCTGTGGCTCAGTGGTTAGGGCGCTCGACTACTGATCGGGAGTTCCCGGGTTCGAACCCGACCGCGGCGGCTGCGTTTTTATGGAGGAAAAACGCTAAGGCGCCCGTGTGCTGTGCGATGTCAGTGCACGTTAAAGATCCCCAGGTGGTCGAAATTATTCCGGAGCCCTCCACTACGGACCTATTTGTTCCTCTCTTCTTTCACTCCCTCCTTTATCCCTTTTCCCTTACGGCGCGGTTCAGGTGTCCAACGATATATGCGACAGATACTGCGTCATTTCCTTTCCACCAAAAACCAATTATTATTATTAAAAGCTTCACTACGCTAAACACCACGCTTCCCGCGAGCCGGCGTATGTCGGAGCACGAGTGACGTCACGCACGGCGCAGGTGGCGGCCGCCTACTCCGTCGCCTTTTCTCTCTCTCTCGCTCCCGAGTCACACCGAGCCACATGTGTTCCGCCACTGCGCAGCGCCGCGCCTTTCCTCAAAATGCCACTTTCAGTTTTCAGTTATCTCTTTCTTCTTTCCCTCCCTCCTCTACCCCTTCCTTTACGGCACGGTTCGGCTGTCCACCGGGATATGTGAGACAGTTACTGTGCCATTTCCTTTCCTCAAAAACGAAACAAAAGAAATGTGCCGACGGCGTTCATGTAATTCATTTGCGTTGGCAGCATTGCAAAGGCTGTTCATTTTCACGAAAGTAAAGGCGCACACCCGGCTCCGTGGGTCCGTGGAGTAATAATAATAATAATTGGTTTTGGGGAAAAGGAAAGGACGCAGTATCTGTCTCATATATCGTTGGACACCTGAACCGCGCCGTAAGAGAAATGATAAATGAGGGAGTGAAAGAAGAAAGGAAGAGGTGCCGTAGTGGAGGGCTCCGGAATAATTTCGACCACCTGGGGATCTTTAACGTGCGCTGACATCGCACAGCACACGGGCGCCTTGGCGTTTTTCCTCTATAAAAAAGCAGCATCCGCGGCAGCATCAGTAGTCGAGCGCCCTAACCATTGAGCCACCACGGCGGGTTCAGTGGAGACATCAATCTTGCTTTCATGTGCATGGTGTTGATGTCAAAAGCCTGCTTTGATTGCGTTCCGCACACTGGATAGGCAGCGCGCCCTCCCTGCCACCCTGTGAGGTCGCATGCAGTTAATGGTTGATCACGAGAGATTGATCGCCAAATGAACGCTGCGGTCTAGGTATTGCTGCAGTGCCGCATGTCAGCCACAACGCTGTCAGCGCTAATTCATTCATTCCACATCTCTCCCACCACGAATCTAAGCACGAATG
Source organism: Amblyomma americanum (assembly GCF_052857255.1). Taxonomy (NCBI): domain Eukaryota; kingdom Metazoa; phylum Arthropoda; class Arachnida; order Ixodida; family Ixodidae; genus Amblyomma; species Amblyomma americanum. The sequence goes on from NC_135503.1 coordinate 109,620,685, forward strand.
AGGCGTCCACATATCCAGGGAGCCAGTTATGCGCCCTTCCTTTGCTCAAAGCCATCGCCGTCTAGAACATTGTCAACGTCAACGCCAATGAACACAGTGAACGCCGATATCTTTCGCTTTGTATATCCTGAATAAGCTGCTCTAATCCACATTAATTTTTTTGTGTGTGGTAATCAGTACATTCGTGTCTTTGACACGTACAGGCGCGGCCGTAAGTAAACGGAGCACGCGATTTCATTCTAATTGCAAACACGCCTTCCTGATAGAGACAGAAGAAACATTGTTTGTCCATGTGAAAGCGTAATGCACGTATGCACACAGCATTGCTGGCAATTTCAATTAGTCAACGCGTGAAAATTTTTGGAAGCCAATAGCGTGCGCCATTTACTTTTGTCGAGACAGCGTCCAATACTGTATCGTATCAGACGCGCATGCGCTCTATGCATGTGCCCTGGCCAGCATGCTATCTGTAACACGTGGCTGTTATCATGCAGCCGCCGGTACACTATATATGTTGGGAAGCACTCCCGAATAAAGGCTCTTCTTCTGGTTGCTTTCACGCTGCGTGTTCGTTGTTGGACGCCGGAACATGGTGTCAGAAGTGGGGTCGCCCTCGTATACGCAGTAACACGCGGGTGGAAGGGGCGTCGCTGTGCACTGGCAAGATGGATTTAGGGAAGCCACCGCAGCCGCTGGTGCTGTCCGGTAGCACCGCGAAGAACTGGAGCCTCTCCAAGCAGCGGTTCGAGCTGTTCCTGCAGGCCACGGAGCCGCCGAAAGAACCACGGACGCAGGGAGCTAAGACCGCACTGCTGCTCACCGTGGCCGGAGAGGACGCCCTAGAGGTATTCAACAATTTTGTGTTCTCGGAGAACGAAAGCAAGGAAGATTATGAAACAGTTGCGAAGAAGTTTGAGGAGTACTGCAAGCAGCAGCAGAACGTAGTGTACGAAAGGTATGTCTTCCGCTCAAGAACGCAAGTTGAGGGCGAACCTTTCGAACATTTTTTCACGGGGCTTGGAGACTTGCACGAAGTTGCAATTTTGGAAGCCTAACTGACTCCATGGTCAGGGACCAGATTGTCTTTGGAACAAAGAATGCGAAGTTGCGCGAAAAGATGCTCAAAGTTAAGGACCTTACGTTACTGAAGGCAGAGGACATTTGCAAAGCTGAAGAGGTATGCGCCGAGCAAAATAATGTATGGGCTCAAGCGGAGAAACAAGTAGCACAAATCAAAACGCGCCAGCAGGGAAATGTCCAGCTTGTGAACAAACTGTGGAATGTTCGGAACAAGACGAGGCCCATCGAGAAGAGGAAGTGGCTCAGATCAAAGCACGCAGGCAGTTCAAGTGTTCTAAGTGTAACCGCTTCCACGAACGTGGCAGATGCCCAGCATTCGGCAAAACATGCTTTCGGTGCCGTGGCGTCAACCACTTCTCGGCCTGTTGCAGAAAAAGTTCTCAAGTGAGCGCAGTACGTGACGAGCAGGAAAGATTCGAAATCCTCGACGTCAGCTTAGGCAACAGAGCCGATTGGGTCGTCCACGCGAGAGTGTCCTCCCAACTAGTGTCTCTGAAAGTAGACACAGGCTCGCAAGCGAATTTGTTGCCTTACTCCGTTTTTCAAAGGCTCAAAGCGAAGTCTGCTTTAAGAGCAAGCCCCTCCGTCCTCCGCTCATACACCGGCGACGTTATAAAGCACATCGGGGTCGCTACGGTACAAGTGACTGTGAACGACCGAAGTGGGCATTTCGACTTTTTCATTTTAAAGAAGAGCAGCCAAGCCATACTTCGGCTGTCTGCAAGCGAAGCGTTAGGACTAGTGGTTCGTTCTGTCAACGCTGTGCACACAAACAGCACTGACCAACTGGTCAAGGAATTTCCAGAGCTGTTTCAGGGCATCGGCTGTCTAGTACGCCAGTACCACATGGTTCTGCGGGAGGATGCAACACCGGTAGTCCAGCCGGCGCGACGGGTGCCCTTGGCGTTGCTCGAGCCCCTGCGAGAAGAGCTGGATCGGATGGAACGTGCTGGAATCGTGGCCAAAGTCAGCGAACCTACGAACTGTGTGAGCCCGTTTGTTGCAGCACGCAAAAAGGATGGAAAACTGCGCATATGCATTGACCCGAGGCGAATTAACGAGTACCTAAAGCGAGAGCATTATCAAATGCCGAAACGAGAAGACATTGAGGCTGAGCTTGCCGGTGCAGCTTTTTTCTCTCGCATCGACGCGTACTCGGGCTTCCATCAAATCCCCTTAGATGAGGCTACGTCAAAGGTGTGCACAATTGGAACGCCCTTTGGACGCTACCGTTTCTTGAGACTACCCTTCGGCATTGCTTCAGCGCCTGAAGTTTTCCAGAGAACTATGAATGAAATATTCGACCATGCTCCAGGGGTGCGAATCTATATCGATGTCATACTGATATGGGGGAGCACAAGGGAAGAGCACGATACTCGCCTCCGCACAGTCTTGCAAATGGCTGAAAAGGCCGGCCTAACTCTCAACGCGGCGAAATGCAAATTCGGCGTGACCGAAATTGACTTCTTGGGTGATGTTATAAACAAAGACGGAATAAGACCTCACCCCGCAATGACCGCACCATTAAGTGAAATGCCTCAGCCAAAGGGCAAAGCCGGCGTTCACAGAATGCTCGGGGTCGTGAACTATTTTGGAAAATACATACCGCATCTGGCGGAAAGGACGACGCTTCTACGAAGCCTCATTAAAAAAGACAACGTTTTTGAATGGTCGGAAAACCACTCCAAAGAATGGCAAGCTGTCTGCGACACATTGAGCGGTCCACCTTTGCTAGCCATTTTCGATCCTGCTAGGGAGACGAAGGTCGTTGCAGATGCTTCCAAAAATGGGATTGGTTCTGCCCTTCAGAATTATGGTGGTAGTTGGCGGCCGGTCGCCTATGCATCACGCACAATGTCTGAGGCTGAATAAAGATACGCGCAAATAGAGAAAGAAACGATGGCCATTAGTTTCGGTTGTGAGAAATTTTTCCATTTTGTTTACGGCCGCAAGTTTGTAATTGAGACCGACCACAGACCACTGTTAGCAATTGCTTTGAAAGCCATTGGCGACATGCCACTAAGACTGCAACGGTTCTTTCCGCGCTTGCTAAGATATGATTACGTTCTTCACTTTGTCCCAGGCAAACAACTGTTCCTGGCCGATATGCTATCAAGATCATCGTCGGCCATTTTAAGCGACAAAGATGACCTCACTGATGACGTTGACGTCCATGCAGTGAGCGTGACTTCGGAGCTGGTAAGCAACAAAATGTTTGACCGACTGGTAGAAGCGACAGCCACTGACCCAGACTTGCAGACAGCGTTGCGGCAACTGAGGAATGGAGAAGAAATTGAAGGGTGGATGAAACCATTCGCTCCCGAGTTATCAGAAGTCAAGGGGATTCTTATGAAGGGGACCAAAGTCGTCATCCCAAAGTCTATGAGAGCTGAAATACTCGGTCGCATTCATGAAGGTCACTTAGGCATAAATAAGTGCAAAGCGAGAGCCCGTCACTTGGTTTTCTGGCCACGACTGATTGCGGACATTGAAAACATGGTCAAGACTTGTTCTGTTTATCAAAAATACGCCTACAAACAACAAACCGAACCAGTGGTGCTTAGGCCGATCCCAGACCATGCCTGGTACAGAGTAGGTGTTGCAATTTTTATGTACGGCGGAAACTCCTACCTGTGCGTGTTTGACGCGTTTTCAAACTTTCCTGAAGTCGAAAAACTAATCGACACAACGACGTGCACTGTCATTGCCACACTTAGCTCAATTTTTTCAAGGTATGGAATTCCTATGGAAGTCTGCACCGACAACGGTCCTCAGTTTTCTTCTCATCAATTTGCTTTGTTCGCGTCCAGATACGAGTTCAAGCATGTGACGTCGAGTCCGAGATTCCGACAGTCCAATGGCCTCGCCGAGAAAGGAGTCCAAATTGTGAAAAGAATAAAGAAGACTGGCGAGCTCAACGAGGACTTCTGGTTAGGTCTACTCGGCTATCGTTCGACTCCACTAGCCGAAGGCCGGTCCCCTGGAGAACTCCTCCAAGGCAGAAAGTTACGCACTCGGTTACCAGACTTCGTGTCATGCTCCAGTCACCTGACGTCTCGGCGCCAGCCACGCAGCCAAAGGCCATCCAAAGAGAAAAATCTGCCAGCACTCAAGAAAGACGAAGTTGTACGTGTACGAGGGGATGCATGGGACTCCAAGGCTCGAGTCATGGGCCTGGTGGCACCAAGGTCTTATCGCGTCCTTACAGAGGACAACAAGGTGCTTCGACGCAACCGACAACATCTTCTAGCCATACGTGAGCCATTCCGGCGTGACTTAACGGAAGATGACTCTGACAGTGAAGACATTTCCCAGGAAAGCGCAGGAGCACAAAAGTCTATAACACAGCCCACGCAAGCCCAGGAAAACGCTGGAGTATCGCAGCCTACAACCCAGCCCACCCAATATGTGCCAAGGCGGTCCACCCGACAAAAGCGACAGCCCAGTCGTCTTCACTACGACCAGGATTTCCGCCAAGTGTCTTGTATTGTGCTTGACGACTTTTAAATATTGCACTGAGGGACATGTATCGTATCAGACGCGCATGCGCTCTATGCATGCGCCCTGGCCAGCATGCTATCTGTAACACGTGGCTGTTATCATGCAGCCGCCGGTACACTATATATGTTGGGAAGCACTCCCGAATAAAGGCTCTTCTTCTGGTTGCTTTCACGCTGCGTGTTCGTTGTTGGACGCCGGAACAAATACTGCTTACAGACACTGAAGTTTTAATTCGAATTTAAATTTTATAAAGAAGTAAGCTGCATCCGGGGTACCGATTACGGATAGGAGCACCCGGGTTCGAACCCAACCGCAGTGGCAGCGTTTCGATGGAGGCGAAACGCAAAGGCGCCCGTGTGCTGTGCCATGTCAGTGCGTTAAGGATCCCTAGGTGGTCGAAATTATTACTGAGCTCTCCATTACGGCACCTCTTCCTTCCTTCCTTCCTTCTTTCATTCTCTCCTTTATTCCTTTCTTTACTGCGCGGTTCAGGTGTCCACCGAGATGTGAGACAGATACTGCACCATTTCCTTTCCACAAAAAAAAGTTTTTTTAAGCTGCATCAATGCCGGCCTACAGAGACGGTGGAGGCGCCTGGTGGGTGCACGTGGTCTCGTGACACCACCTCCTGCACGCGGCGAAGTCGCTGACGAGGCCGAGACCAAGAATAACCGCCATATTTGCAGTGCTTAGTGCTACCGGCATTTGAAACGGTTGATTTTAGAAGTGCCGCCACTTTCGACTACACGAAATTGGCTAACCAGTATGCTAGTGGCTCTGACAGAAATGTTTCAGACTAATTGATGCCCTTTCGCAGCGGCAACGCACCAGAGGAGCGTCAGCGGTAATCGGAGAAGCGGAAGCATGACGACTTCATCGCTGGTGAAGGTGATGACGCCAAAAGCGCTGCGGGCGGCCACATCCGAAAGAATCTCCGCACTGACGGTATGTGTGACATCACTCGGCTAACTGTGCAGTTCAAAAAGTTCAGGCCTTGGTCGCCCTTACCGAGTCACAATGCACCAGAGGATTGTCAGCGGGCATCGGAGAAACGCAAGCATGACGATATGTTGTGTGGTGGAAAAGACGCTGAATGTGCTGTGGGCGGCTACATCCCAAAATATCTCCGCGAACACGATATGCGTGACATCACTTATCGCGATCGCTTGCGACACCTCCCTGCGTATTGCTTGGACACCGCACCCGCAGACGACGTTGAACACTCGCAAGCAGTCTGAGGACAGCCGCCATGCTTGAAGACCGTCGCTGCTGTCGGTGGAAAGACGAGCTTGGTGGGCCCGTCCAGGAGTGAAATAACTACAGATTGGGAAGATGGTGCGTGATCGCTGCCGAACCCTCCCAGTCTTTTCTCAGTCCGGTGTTCTTTATTGTTTCCCCAACTTTTTGTGCTGTGTTGAGTTTAAATGCGCACAAGCAACTAAGGCTATCATGCGCCAAGCTCAAGGTATAAGAAATTATTTTCTGTAGATTTTTACAAAGGTATAAAAAATATGGCGGTGTGGAAAACCTAGAAGTTTATATCCTTCTGCCCAGTATTAAGAGAAAAACAAGATTCACAATTGGCCAATATTAAAGGTTTCAAAGGAGGCTGCGTAACCTCATCAGCCATCCTTGGCTGGGGAAGGACTGGAGGCCCCCAACCAATCAAAAAAAAAAAAAACTTCTGCCCTTTTCTCAGAAATGAGAAAGTGGCTGAGGTGTGTCAAGCAAAGTACTGGGTGATGTTTTAGATCTTTTTAAGGACACCAGCTTCTGTTAATCTAAAAACGCAGGACATGTCCACAATTGCATTTTCTCCTAAGAGCAGTGATGGATGAAATGGGATGCATTGGTTATAAAACGGAGAGAAGCACTTTTTCCGTAGCTTTTCAAGTTTCGAACATGAAAATAAAATGTGACTGACTGTAAGTTCATCTCCACAGCACAAACTGGTTTGTCTTCTTTTGTTAGCAGAAAGTTGTGTGTAATGTGTGTGTGGCCTATACGGAGACGGCAGATAATGACTTGCTTGAAACGTTGCCGGCGCACACATGACTTCCAATCACCCAGAACTGGCTTTATTAGGTGCAGCTTGTTATTCACTTCGCTGTTCCAAGTGAACTGCCACATTTTCCTTGCCTTACATTGTAGTAATTTCATGCAATCTTTATAGGGCACATTTACATTTTTTGTTTGCTTGCCACAAGCTTGAGAAGCGCACAAATCTGCTATTTCGTTGCCTTTTATGCCGACATGACTTTGTACCCAGCACAGTCTTATGTTTTGTCCTTGAGTTATGGCTGTTGTGATGTTGTGTATGAGGTCTCCGAGCAGCGGAGTTATTGCATTTCTAGAATGGAGGGCTGTGAGCACACTTAGCGAGTCTGTGTAAACAATTCTGTTGCCGAGGTTCTCATTTACTATTTTTTTATGGCTACACAGATAACGTAACATTCCGCAGTGAAGATGGAAGCACACTGTGGAAGTCTTACGATTTTACTCCAATTCCCCTGTACCACTGCGCTTCCAACGTAAGCGTCTGTTTTCGAACCGTCTGCATAAATAGCTGCGAAATTACTGTACTTTTCTTCAAGTGCGAGGAATTCTTGTATATTATGTTGTTGTGGAATTTGTTTTTTACGGAAGTGTGTAAGAGTGAGATCACAGATTTCGGGAAAATTGTACCATGGCGGAAGTGGACCTCACCATCGTGCAATGCTTGGCAATATGTCTAGTACGCCGAGGTTCTGGCACATGTCTTCAAATCGCAAGAGCAGTGGACGGATAGCTTGCGGTTTATTATTATATTGTTAAAGAGAACTCTAGATGGGCACTCTGTAGCGATGGGGTAACAAATATGTGCGGTGAACAGATTTTTAGAATGTACGAGCATGTGAGCATGAATCTTCTGTCTGTAAGTGTCGGTTCGTTGGTTTCAACATAAAGACTCTTTGTAGGTGATGTCCTGGAAGCACCAGTTGAAAGGCGTAAACCTGAATTGTGCACTGGGTCGGGTCGTTTCAAGTACGATGGCCTTGCTGAACCATATACTATACTGTCATAGTCTAAGCAGGATCGTACCACAGAGCGGTCAATTTTTAGAAGGCTTGCCCTCTCAGAACCCCAGTGTTTATATAAAAGGACTTTGAGTATGTTCAGTGATCGGGAAGTTTTCTTTTTAAGTGCATTGATATGAGGGAGGAAAATTATTTTTTTTTGTGAAATGTTATACCTAAAAATTTGCGTTTATTTTTTACGGGCAACTCGGTTTCGTTCAGATGTAGGGTCGGATCTGCCTGTAATCCTCGTTTGAGTGAGGACTACTGTTTTAATGACTACTGTTTTCTGTCCAGATAACCGGAAGCTATTTCTGTCTGCCCATGATGCTAGATTGTTAATTGTTAATTGTTAATTGTGCTTGTCTTTCACATGTTGATATGTTGTGGGATGTGCAAGCTATCTTGAGGTCGTCTACATAAAGAGAATACATAACTGACCTCGGTATTATTTTGCTAAGAGAAATCATTTTTACAATAAAGAGAGTTGTGCTTAAAATACAGCCTTGAGTTGCTCCATTTTCTTGAATAAAATTTCTCGAAAGCGTTGAGCCCAGGCGGACATTAAATGCACGGTTAGACAAAAAGTCTTTACGGGAGTTCAGCATTCTGCCACGGATGCCGAGCTCAGCTAAGTCCTGAAGAATCCCGAACCTCCAGGTTGCATCATATGCTTTTTCTAAATCGAAAAAGACTGCAAGACAGTGTTGTGTGTGGTTAAAAGCTTCTCTGACAGTACTTTTGAGACGGACCAGGTGGTCTGTTGTGGAGCATGCCTTTTTAAAACCGCATTGATGGATGTCTAGAATTTCGCAGGAATGAAAACCAAAAGTTAATCTTATATTCAGTACACTTTCGAAGGATTTCGCGAGGAAACTGGTAAGGGCTGTGGGTCTATAACTGCTAGGAGAGGTTGGGGGTTTATTAGCTTTAAGAAACGCTACTATAATAGCTTATTTCCAGGCTTCAGGTATTTTCCCTGATATAAAAGCTGTGTTAAAGAATCTTAAATGTGCTTCCACGGCAGGCTCAGAAAGATGGGCAAGCATTTCATAGTGTATTTGGTCGGGTCATGGAGCAGTTTTTTTTTGTCCGGCAGACAGTACTCTGTTTACTTCTTGGAGAGTAATTAAATTGTTGTATTGTTCTTTTCTACCGCCACGTATTGGAAGTCCTTGTTTTTGAATTATATTTTTGTGTTTTATAAATGACTGCGTACATTGCGATGAACTGGAAACTGCAGCGAAGTGTTCACCCAAAATGTCTGCCTGTTCCCTCATGCTTGTTTCTGTGCCAAATGTTTCAGAAGAGGAATTGTGAACGCTGAGAGGTTGCCGTTTAATTTTCGAACCTGATATCACATTTTTTTACATGTGATTTTACTGTTTATAGATGAAACATAACTCTTCCATGAAGCTTTCTCGGCAATGCGACGGATGTACCGAGCTTTTGCTCTTGCCTTTTTAAAATTTACGAGATTTTATTGGGTCGGATACCTGCGAAATTTACCCCAAGCTCTGTTTGTTGGTTCTTTGCTTCCTTGCACTCTGTTGTCTACCACACCTTGTGGCTTTGTCGCATTACTCCAGAAGACTGCGGAATAGCTAATTCTGCAGCAGTTAATATACAGTTGGTGAATTTTTCGTTTATCTGATCGATGGTCAGGTTTTCTAAATCTATATTTTGTAAAGTGGCTTTTGATCTAAAAAGTTCTCAGTATGATAGATACAGCTTGCAGCGTCGCGGTTTTGTGGGGATTATTTCTGGTAGAAAAGTTAAACAGATTAGTATAGGGAGGTGATCGCTACCATACGGGTTGTCAATGACATCCCATTTAAAATCGTCCAAAAACAGAAGGTGAAGTAAACGACAAATCTAAACAGGTCATTTTCCCCAAGGTAGGGGAGCAGTATGTGGCCTTTCCCGCATTTAAGCGACATATATTATTTGTGAGGATAAAATCTTCGATTATTTGGCCCCTAGTGTCACAGCGCTCGCTTCCCGAAAAAAGGGAGTGAGCGTTAAAATCCCCAACTACTAGATATGGTTGTGGAAGCTAATGAATGATTTGTCGTAGATAATGAACCGTTAATGTAAAATGTGGAGGAATATATACAGAAATGATAGTAATTGTTTTATAGGTGATGATGCTGACCAAAACGGTTCAAGTTTTGTTTTGATTTTGATTTCTCGAGCAGGGACGCCGCTCTGAACTGCAATCGCGACTCCTCCCAAGAGTCGACATGCCTGCTCGCGATCGCGTCTAAAACTTTGGTAATGTTTCAGGATATTCATAGATATTCACATGTTGCGGACCAAGATTGGTCTCGTGAAGACATAAGGCTACTGGCAGCATTGACCCTAAAATATCTGTTTTGTCACTGTAATTTCTCAACAGGCCTCTACAGTTCCACTGAACTAAAAAAGCCATGTTTGTGTTTTGGGGTGGGAACGTTATGGCGTTTACTTATGATCTGGACCCGTTATGAGGAGTCTGTCTTTTTTTCGCTCCAGAGAGCTGTTCCCCCGCTGTAAAGCAGGCGGAGTGGGAGTTGTATCCATCACCTCAACAGAGGGGGGGGGGGGGGGGAGGGGGGGGGATGGGGGGGGGGGGGGGGCGTCCTGCGTGATGCCGACCCATGGACCGGCGCTCCCTGCTTTGAAGGTGGCAGAACAGCCTTCGCTGTCCCTGTCTGGGGTGTGGATAGTCCTGCCTAGAGTCACTAAATAAAGTCTTTATTTAGTGACTCTAGGTCAGCCATTTGGGCTCATGAATCCAACTGGGTAGTCCATTTGGCTTCCTTAGTTCCAGTTGGGCATTCCAATTGGCTCTGCGTTTCCGACTGGATTACCCAACTGGTTTGTGAAGTTCCAATTGATTTTGTCACTCCTAGTTGTATTGCCCAATTTGAATTATTTGAAACCAATTGGGGCTCCCATTTAGAACCAAGGAAGCCAATTGGAAGCTAATCTCCCAACTAGAAGCTCCAGTTGGTTTCAACTGCAGTTGAAATCGATCGCCCATGGGCGATCGAATTGGAAAATCTAAGTGTAAGTCTATGATGTCCTTCAGTCTATATATATATATATATATATATATATATATATATATATATATATATATATATATATATATATATATATATATATATATATATATATATATATATATATATAGCTGGCTATAAAACAGAACACTAGACTAATTAGGTTCTGGTAAAAGAGATAGTAGCAGCTTAATCTATTGCCATCTTTTCATCACTTCCACCATTACGGCGGGCGTTCTTAAATTTGATAGCTTCGCTTAATGTTCATATGCCACTGGCTCCAGCTAGATGGTATATATAAGTGATTGTAAAAGTGCGTTCTGTGCATATACGTTGAGAACTTGTGTTGGTATACAGTGTTTGACTCTATGTGTGTAATGCACGCTTGTTGGTCTCACTTGATTTTCATAATGACGTGTATTTATAATTTCAGTTCCCTTGCAGAAATGTTGGCAGCAGTCATAGAAGGAAGGCCAATTGGTTCCAATGCAATTCCATTTTTTTTTTGCTGACCACTTCAAACCATTTCAGTCGAATAGGTATTCCAACTGAGTTAAATTGGTGGGCCACTTCGTCTGGTTCGGTGGCCAATTATTTCTAATTGGATATATACTGATCTTGAGTGTATAGGCTTCATATAAGGAGCCATTTCCACACAATTAAAATGTCTAAATATGTTAACGGGTTATTAATTAAAAATAAGTTTTCTGGATGTTTTTTGGCAGAGCAAGCAGCACGCCGATAATGGCCCAGAACTGGCCGAATACCGGAGGAAATCGGCTAAAATAAAGGTCTATAATGGCATCTGAATGGCGCACTACCCGATCCAGTATTTCAGCCAATGCAACCAACTGGCTTTCCAATCAGCCAGCCATTAATGGCATACAAGGTTATTGATTGGTCTGAATGACATTCCTTGGCTATACAATATTAGCTATCCAAGATTCCTCATTGGCGTATTTATCATAGGCAGCCGGCCCAACTCAGCAGCTATCTAACAATTCCCGCTCAAGCTTATCCACTGGCTTTTTATCACAGGCATGCAGCGACACTCGCTGGTTATCCAGTATATCCCACCCAAGGTGCCGAATATTTCCCACCTAAGTTCGCCCGCTTGTTGTTCACCGCATGCATACGGGCACACTCACTAGCAGTCCCATTAGTCGTTCCCCAACAGTGCTTAATATGCATTCTGTGCTTGGCACTGCCAAATCCATCTATGACGAATGTTTCATTTTGGCAACCATTGTCTATGCAATCAGTTTGTAAATGCAACATTCTATTGTGAGATGCATTAAAAAATGAGCAAACCAGCAATTAAGTTCAATATTTGAGCATTCATTAAAACATTACAAAGAGCCGCAGGTCTAGGCGGGCAGTGGAGGCTGCGCGGAAGCGATTAATTAGTCCTGTAGGGCCTCATCAGAGCTCGACCGCCTCGTCAAAGGCTCCGCTGCTGGAGCAGGCCCCGGGTTCGAGGGAGCGGCTGCATTGAGGGCAGGCCCAGGTACTATCAGAGCCAGCTAGCACCTTAGCCGTGCGGTTTTTGCGGCCGCCTACCCCGGTGACAAGCTACGGACAGCCGCCTGCCGATGTATGCCTCGACAACCTGTAGAGCTGTCTCCTATTCGGTTGTGGCATCTGCACATGCAAACAGCAAAAGAAAACGTTATTTGGCAAAATTAATTTTGGACAATAGTAGCCATGTTAGCTAGTACTTGCAGGAAGTATTAGAAATAAATATATCACCTGTAGCCCCTCTGCAGAGCCTTGTCAAAATAAGGGTTTTCTTCTGAATTTTATCTGGTCGGGAAGGCCCATAATAGCCATCACAACACTGGCCTCAACCTCTGGCAGCTTGCGGGCCTCTAGCTGCACGAGCTGTCGGCGCGGAAAACAAGAAGCAAATAATTATGAACGGCAATTTGTAATCACAGAAATACATTGTCTTTTGCGACAAAACAAGCTGCTCGGCTTGTTGGTCATGCATGTTAAATCTTACAGTGCGAAAAGAAAAAGGACCAAGCTTGAAGAAGCACGGCGGTCCTTGTCCTTTTTTCCGAAAACATGATATCTGCGTGTCTCAAACCTGTTTCAACGAGCAGCCGCTTTCTACCACAACCCAAGGACCGCATCCCCACAGAGAAACACCCGGATGTAATTTACAAAATGCCATGCTCCATGTGCCCGGCCTCATTGACCAGCGAGACAAAAGGCCCCGATCAGAGAATCAGGCACACAAGAAAGGCGTGCGCTCAATGAATTCGGAAGGCCACACCATAGCTGATCACTGTGAACGCATCAACCACAGAATCGCCTTCAGAGAGGAGCGTCTTAATTGGCCGTGAAACGTAATCCGGTCAAGAGGAGCCACACCGAGTCATGGAACATCTGGTTAACAAAGGCGACTGAACAAAGCTGTGGAGAAGCTCCGCTCCGCGTACGTTAATAGACTTCGCCATGCTTTAAGAGAACGAAAGCGAAGGTGTTCTCTCCCGCTACTGACTCGCATTTCAGTCACCCTTCAAGAAGAGATCGAGTTGGTCTGGAAATGTTCGGTTGAAAGTGAATTATTGGTTGTGTCAATATTTTCCAACTTTTGTTTCCTTTCAAAATTCTACTTCAACTATACGACAACGGAACAAAATCATTGGCCAAGACATGCTCTGCAGCGACGATGCCACTTCGAGAGAACTTCGCGTATGACGTATAGCTCACAAATTATGTGCAACGTCCGCCGGTAAGCAATGATCCATTGGTTTGCTGTCATTAAAAATATGAATGGGAAAAGGAGCAAAAACTCAAGTGGACACAAGAGCCCATGACAGCTGTATCCCATCTAAAGCGAAATACAACACCCGAGGAAGAATTTCTCGAGTGATATGTAATGTCCACCGGGGCGTAATGATCCATCAATTGCTGCTATTAAACAAAATCATGCGCAAAGTCAGCGATAGAATATAGGGATGAAAAGTTCACCTATACTGAGTGTTTCACCTGACTTTCTGCAATTTCATGAAATTAGGCTTTCTGAGTTAGAAGAGCGCTTTTTCGGCGTGACATTGGCAGTGGTGCAATGCATTAAATTACAGTTAAAACGACCTAGTTGGCCTGCTGCTTAACTAATAGGGAGTAGTTAAGTTTTCAACTATTACTGTTAAGCTTCGTAATTACTGAGAGGCGTGTAGCCCAAGTAGCCTTCATATCAGATTTTGAATTTCGAAAACGGGGTTGCCCTGGGCGCTCTGGCCCCAACAAATTTGGCAACATCGTGCCAAATTACGTGCGCTTTCGAGAAGCTTCTAGACAAACCAACTTCTCCAGCCAAAACAGCAAACAACAACCACAAGTTGTCGGGGCCACCGCGCCGAGGGTAACCACATTTTCAAAACTATAAAAACTGATTTGGATATTACTTTCGTTGGGTTAGCGCCTCTCAATAATTAAGGAGACTAACAGTTATCAGGAAAAAGTTAAATATTTTATATTTGTTAACCAACCCGCTAGTTAGGACTTCTTAGCTGTGTTCTGATGTGCTACATCACTAACAATGCTATGCCGCAAAAAGCGCTCTTGTGGCTCAAGAAGGTTATTTTAAAAATTGCTGAAAGTGGTACGTGAGCTAACTCATAACGATGTATATTCTGCAGATTGCGGGTAGCGAGTTTATGCACGTGTGGTGCAATACCTACAAAAATTAAAATAAAAATACAAGAAACGTACTTACATATCAACCAGACGGCCCCAAATGGTTGGCGATACCTATTAAAAAATATATCAACTGCAGAAGGAAAAAAACCGGGTCCAGAGGGCTGTGTGCTCCGGCAGTCAACCGACGTAGAGGTTGCAGTGGGCCGCGGCAAGCCGTGAGAAACAGGCAGAGGGTGTACAGAACACAGAAGCCTGAAAAAGCTCGCAAGGTCAAGAGAAAAGAATTTCGTTCTTTCGGACGATGGGGTAATGGTGGTATGCGGAACGGGCATTTACCTCTCTGTGACGAGGCGCCGCGTAGGGAGGGGGGAGGGGGAGTTGAAAGGATAGTAATGTGAGGGGCCTTTCGTGTGCCAGGAAGGCTGGGAAAAGGGCAAAAGGTAAAGACACGCGCTTTTCCTCGCGGGGGGCCGGAGAAAGGAGCTTGCAATGCAAGTTAGGAAGATCATCAAAAAAAAAAACGAGATGCACGCGGCGGCAGCCACGGATAGCCCATTGAAAATGTTCGCGGAAAAACACGTGTCCGCGGCACTGCCGGGACTTGATCCTCTGTATGCGCTATGCACTGCAGCGCGCGGCTCCGCCATGAGGGCTTGAAAATAACTTAGTTTTGTAGAATATTTCTGAATTTTCAAACTTCAAATTCACATGAAAACGGTGTTTTGGTACCTGCTAACGTCGCGGGCTACTTGTTTTCGCAACGGGAGCTGCGACTAGCAATGAATACACAAGACAGAACAAATGGGCACGCCAGAAATGCATACACACAGTGAATGAATAAGAATATCTTGGAAGGAGTCAAGACAATCCCATTAATCAATAAATAAGCTTTAAAGACAATATATAAATAACCAATAAGCAAGACTATGTTTGCAGTAATAAATGTATAACAACAACAAGCATATGCGCAAAACTGAATGCAATTTAACGGGCATAACATTAAGGTCATGACCACAGATCCAGAGGTAAAGCGACAGATTGATTGAGACAGTCGGGAAAAAAAATGGACCTGAGTACTTGGAGACAGAACAGAGACAGTGGGCCATACGTGAATCGTACAGTTGCGGATAGAATAGTAAGGACCACGCTTCAGTAGCCAAACTTATATGACGCGTATGGAAGTGAACATTACCTGATTTTTTTTCATTTATGGAAGCAAATGCGGTTCTTGCGCTTGTTCCTAAATGAAGCAAGCAGCCTTTCTATTTCTGTTACGATATGCCAGGTAAGATTTTATTGAAACCTGGAGCCTATAACCAAGATAATAAAAAAAGGAGTGCCCAAGCAACGTGTGTGAAACCGACTATTTGTGTGCTGCTATCAGCCGTGTGGCCTAGTCTGCAGCATTTTTACATCCTGAAAATGTGCTAAGTTTTAGGTTAATTGGCTATTATTTCATATATTCGCATAGGGAAAATCGCCTGATAGCAGTAGCTAGCGCCTCAAGACGCACGCTCTCTGACAACGAAATCCGCTCATCATTTTCGGAGCGCTGCCTTGCCCCGACTGGATCGGCTTTGCGCTTGAAGCGGCCGCAAAATATGCGCCAGCAATCTGCTAACCCGTCCGTTGGCTAGTTCCTTTAGCAGGGTACAAAAACGCTACGTAAATGCCACCTTTTTGAAAAGATTTCAAGTCTGCTTCAAAATTTACTTCTTTTACCCGCACCAGTATTTAAGAACTTAGGCTTACCATTCAAAGTAATTTTCCAGAACGAACAAGCTACAGCTGTATGCCCCACGATTCCCAACAGTGCAAGG
This sequence comes from Amblyomma americanum, assembly GCF_052857255.1. Taxonomy (NCBI): domain Eukaryota; kingdom Metazoa; phylum Arthropoda; class Arachnida; order Ixodida; family Ixodidae; genus Amblyomma; species Amblyomma americanum. The sequence continues at coordinate 109,636,840 of NC_135503.1, forward strand.
ATAGTTTAGCTGAGACACTTTCATAATATTTGCCCACGGCTTCCAAAATTTTCTATACGTAATAAATTTCCGGTGGGTGAGAGGTAATGTAATACATCCACTTTTCTTAAACGCGCAGTAAACGTCATGTCATGCTAAGGGAGTAAAAAGGGGCCTCGATCATGAACAATGCCGGGGACGCGCGCAGATGGCTTCCGAAATTAAACGGATGAGCTTATATAAGCGATCACGGCAAGAAGAGGAGCACAAAATGCGCCAGTGGTCGTATCCAAGTAAATCATGTCTGTATAGCGGATGACGAGGTGAAGCAAAATGACTCGAGCTCCATACAGTAGCGTGAAAAGTTTGCATGGAGAAAATAAAAGCTCGCATGACCGCCTCGCGTGTGTAAAGCGATCGAATGTTTCGGTGTTCACTGCTGTGCGAGCAAACAATTTTTCAGACTTCTATTTTTACAGTTCCAATTTTTTAATGTAGCGATGATGGCCTTGTGATCGCTGAGTTTTTGGATGCTGAATATTATGGGTCATATCATGCGTTTTAATATTATCGCGTACGCCACCTGAAAGTTAAGTATATATACTTGTCATACTGCCTCGGACGAAAGATATCGTTGTGCCTTCTCAACTTAAGCGCATGCTTATAATTGTTGAGCGGCTTGGGGCCCCGTGCGAAGAATCACGAACGCACTCGAGTCTAAATTCTTGGGACAAAATTAAGTTCGTTGGCCAGGAGACTGCTTAGATTACAGAACACGCTGCACTAACTCGTCGCAAGCAGAACGCCGCATCTGAGGGCACAAGATGCTGGCTGCCCAAACCACATACTGTAGGTGGCAGCGCATTCAAATGAATCTTCAAGCGGAAAGTGGTCTTTCTGAACACGGGCGCCGTGTTCAGAAAGACCAAATGCGCCGTGGATTCGTTCTCTGCCTTCCGCAGTACATGCGTCGAGCGCGTCTCCTTATTGGCTCCTCTCTCCTGGGATTCCCACCCCCCAGCGGGCCATTCGCCGCTCCCGCAGGTGCCTACTTCGCACAGGGGAGGTAACGGCCCTGCAACTTCCAGGAAACTCGCGGGTCCTGTGCCGAGTTCACTCCGCAACCCATCGGGCCGCGTTTCGGGATAGTGGGGCACGAGGGGTCGCACTGCGTCCTGCAGAGTGTTTGGGAAGCGTGCAAGCGCGCACACGGCGCTCGTATTGCCCGAGCTTGGGGCGGCTCAACCAAGAAGATATAAAATCTTCATAATTAACCTGTTCTGCTGTGGCACTTAATAAAGAAAAGAGCGCCGTGATAAGTATATCTGCGCCATACATTAAAGAAAACGAATTCAACGCGACACAGCCAGCAGCTAAGTTGTGCGTAGTGCCACCTAGGGCAGCTGATATCAAGTACGAATGACAAGTTTATTCTAGTGCCGCCAGATGGGGAATTGTTCTTTAGCGCTGATATTTAAAAGTGAGAGTTGGTTCGGAAAAAAAAGGTTTTGACATTTGTGGCAGTTTCGAAAGAAACAGAATGACCTTTGGTAGGGAAGCGGCGGTACGCATCGGTCAATATTAAATGAAATTCAGTATTAAGGTCTAAAAACTGTAGATAGTTCCCTTCAGACGGTTCTAAAGTTAATTTTAAGCCAATACAATATTGCCGAAATAAGGACAAAACATCATGCACACTCTCTTCGAAATTCAATCTTCCGTGTATTCGTGTAGCGGGTAGGCTAAGACCACTGTCGCGGGACATCACGCTTGCCGCGTGGAATTCAGGCCAATTCTCGCATTCGCGTTTAAAAACCTTAGACCCAGATGTGAAGCTCCTGCTTCCATCCGGCCTACCACGACGTGGAACAACTTTGTTGTGTCGCTTGTGGCTTGGTGTAGCTTTCATCAAGCATTACTCATTCTTAATAGGTATGGCTGATAGCCCGGCATGTGCCATCTGCCGATGTGATGAAACTATAGCCCACATTCTTTGTGAATGCCCTGCCTACAGCGCCGAAAGACAGTCTCTCTGCCGTGCACTGGAGCATCTCGACCTGCGCCCACTGAGGAAACGAAAATTCTCGGCCACTGGCCGCGGCGGTCGTCGGCGGTGAAGGCCTTCAAGGCACTGCTCCGCTTTTTGAGGACTTCTGGCCTGCACGATAGGCTGTGACTTTACTGAACGCTGTGACTTTGCATAGTGACTTTAATTTCCTGCAACTGTCTTTTATCCTTCACCTTTTTCTCCCCTCACCCCTTTCCCCCCGTGCAGGGTAGCAAACCGGCTATTCGTCTGGTTAACCTCCTTGCCTTTCCTCCTCCTCCTCCTCCCCCTCAATCTTTTGTCCTTAGTAAAAACAGTACAAAAAATCATCCACATACCTGAAGACTAAAAACATTCTTAGGTGGTAAAAACTTTTGGAATACTTTATCTATATGTGTAAGAAAAATACTACTAACACAGGCGCAACACAGGACCACATACATACGCCAGCTTTCTACTTCTGCAGAAAACACTGCTGATCAAATGTTACAAAAGTGGATTGTGCGTAAAACTGTAAAAGGGTTAAAAATCATCAGTGGAGACCGCCGCAGTGTTCTGAAAAGAAATAGGGTCATTTCCTTCAAATACGCTAACTGCTGTGAACAAGGCCTCGTGGGGGACAGAATAGAATACTGAATCAACCACATCCACCGGAAAGGCCTGTCCAACATAACACTGCGATTTTAAGAATTCACAGACTTGTGAATTCCATTCTCTGTGAGATGGCCCTCAAGAAGAGGTTACCTGTGGTGGTGCCCTACACGCACAAGTTGACACACAGTTTAAAGAAGGTCGCAAGCAGGCATGGTGCGCAGCTTGTCTTTTCAGCCCGCAAAAAGCTCGCAAGCTTTTGCTATCTTATCGAAACAGGAGGAAAAGACGAATGAGGTTGAGGCACCAAGCATGGGCGACCGTTTTTGAGGTGTAAGAGGAGTCGGGGGCCTCTCAAGCTACACTGTAGTAGCTTTTATCACGGCATCCTGCATTATGTAAAATGGAAATCAATAAAAGAAAGAGAATGGAAGTGCGACGAAGGGGTGGTGTATGCAGTCCCCCTCTCGTGCGGCCGCTCCTATACAGGGCAAACCGGGAGCTGCGTTAACGAGCGAATCAGGGAGCGCGAAAGGAACGTTGAGCGAGGTAAAGAAGGCAAAATACGCGGATTCTGTCAGCAAGTAGAGATACCAAACCTAGGGAATTAGTTGAAGCTTTTTTTTTTATCGGAAAGAAAGGAAGCATATGCGAGAAAACATTTTTTGCCCGTCCGCTATCATATCAAACTTGATACATGATGGCATTTGTTGCGTGCACTGCGGCTATATTTGCGCGTTTTGCCTTCGAATCAAGCAGTTGTGAGCGGCGCTCACTCCCGTTTATATCTTCCTTGTGTCTGTGTGTGTTTCGCACCTGTAACCAAAGATGAACAGTTACCAACTAGCCCAACAGGATATTCTTTTTATTGAAAGGTGGATGGAACATTCCCACTTCTTTCGAAGTCCTCACCTAGTGACCCCTTCCATAGAAAACTTGTATGCGCGTTCATGTATACGACAGTGTCTATTGTCCGACGCTGCCTCCGTAATGTCCCTTTCGGCGGCCTTGGCCTTAACAGGAAAACCTATTAGGTACGACCCATTCAATTGTGCAAAACGCTTTCACTGGACACTCTCATCATCCTTTTACGGTCCTGCCAAAATTCGAATCCGTGACCGCTATCTCTGTTAAAGGAAAGGTGAAATGGTTTTTTCAGAATTCGAGGTTATTCAAGAATTTCAATCTATGAAGCTTCTAGGTAATACATACAAATCCATTTTGGTATTAACATTTAAAATGGTGACGTAATCACCTATTAAAATTTCGACGTTCTTCAGGCTTCTCCTTACTGCGCTGGAGGAGTGCGGGGAAACTTGTCACTGTTGCCGAAATTTCAGATGTCCGCTGCCTCTGTCGACATGCTGTCGTGCGTCGTCCGATGCCGCCAAATAATGCTCTGTGAGCTTCGAATTCGACGGCATTCTTTTTCTTCCTTGAAACAACCGTTTCTTGGGTGGAAGCATAGCTCTTCCATACGCGACGTCATCATTTCGGCCTCTGCCTGACGCTGTGCACTCCACAGAAGCCGGAACGGCCACGCCACTCTAGTTGAAGATTACGTCACCATTTCAAATGCTACCGCGAAGATGTTTCGCATGGTGTACCTGCAAGTTTCACCCATTTGGCTCGTTTGGCTCATCGAATTCTAAAACCTATTCACTTGCCCTTTAAAGGCACCTGCTACAAGGAAACCAGCGAGTACAATTCTGTTTAATTAGCCTGCGTTCTAAAAACTCCACCATTGAAGAAACAAATAAGAACAACGAAACCGCGCTGTTGAAAGACTGGCATAAACAAAGAAGCAATTACTCAACAGCCCCAATAATTCGGGAACAGACAAGCGAACGCGTTAAAAGAAAAACACCGTGAAACACTTTAACACCAAGAGTCAAAATTCAGCGCAGTGCCTCCACGGTGGCTCAGTGGTTATGGCGCTTGGCTGCTGACCCTAAAGACGCAGGTTCGATCCCGGCCGCTGCGGTCGAATTTCGATGGAGGCTAAATTCTAGAGGCCCATCTACTGTGCGATGTCGGTGCTTGTTAAAGAACCCCAGGCGGTCGAAATTTCCAGACCCCTTCACTACGGCGTCCCTCGTATATCTATAGCCTGAGTAGATTTGATTTTCAACCCCATAAACCGAACTAAGCCAAACCAGCAACAGACAACAAGTAGCATGTGCAACGTCTGACCTATTGAATGAATAGGCATATTGCGCCCATTTATTTGCTTGGTAGCATGGCGCGTCATTTTTGTAAGCATACTGATAAGACATGTTTAGTGCGACATGCACAAGTCTACACGACCTACGGCAAGGGTAAAGCAAGAGAAAGCAGGCGGAGCGTCATTAACGGCAGGACAGACAGAAGTGACCACTCAGCAGGATGCAGCAAAGCACATAATTAAAGCATTGCACAAACAAGCGACGATGCAGTGTTCCGTGAAACGCATTTGAACAACAAATAAGCGGATGAAGGGCAAATATATCGCAGTTATTATGAAAACACAAACGTAAATTCACGAATACATTGAATCTAGTGTGTATTGAGCAAAGATTCTGAACGGGGGCAATTTCAAGATACAGCACGAAAACTGGACCCCAAAGCAAGTTTTAACTGGTGTAAAGCCAAGCGCCAGAAAAATAATTTCAAAATGTGATGCATGGGCAAATAGAGAAAGCAGAAACTGGAAGGGTCACTTCGGCTAGCGCCTCCTTAAGCGTGTAAAGTTATATCGTTAATGGGTTAATGCCCTTCTATGCGGACCTGGTCATCCTCAACTTTGCATTCATATATCGCTGCGACTCCTCATACCATTCTTGGCGCAGCGGAGCAGGAATTAAACGATGCGCCAGTTAGCGATAGGGCTCTAACGCTGTAGCGTTTCCACTGAGAGGAGAGAAAAGCGCCTTCATTTTTATATCAGATCAGTAAACAATGTTGCAAGCCGTGCCGTCATCACTTATATATCGATCAAAGGAATGATTGAGGATTGCTTGTTTTATGTGTGTCAGGCAGGCGACAGTTCCACGTGAGCGGCTTCTCTATGTGTGTCTAGTCACTTATTCCATGTTCTCTTAATAAGGAAAGTAACCGTGAAAAATGGCTTCGTTTTCTTTTATTTTGCTTATGGACGTTTCGCGAACTGTTTGTGCACATCCGTGCTTCCTATTTACTTTCGCTTTAAAGTTTTTGTTGCGGTCGCTCTTGAAAGCACAGACGCACAGGCGATCTCTATATCTCTGCTAGACGGAGCAAAAATGAGCTTTGTGCGCGGTCCACAATATCGTCGTCCTATTTGATTTTGTTCTTCAGTGACACCCCTCCCCTTCCATTTCTACACAAAGGCCTTGTTTGGGCATCAACTTGTGAGTCACCGTTCCGTGCCCTGCGCTCACCCTTTCCCAAACTCATACCTGAGAGCAAAAAAAAAAAGAAAATACAGGAGGCGTGGCCCAGTACAGAACGAAGTCAACAAGAAACGTGAGACGATGCAAACACAGGTCACGTCGTCATATACGAAATGCTGTACACACAAGGCGGGCGAAGTCTTTATCCTCTCTCTGCTCGCTCGGTCCCTGTGTGCTAAGAAACGACGGCACAATGGGCCTTTAGTTCAAGAGGCGGGACCCTCTTGGCGCTCCTCGAACTTGGGGTGAAGCCCGAAGCTCGCACGTACGCCCTCAGATGCAGCGTACATCATGGTCCCCAGCGTTGGTGAGAGCGCGCTCATGCGAGCGCCGGGGAGTCGTGAGAAAACTTGACTCCCTCGCTTTCGAGACAACGAGGAAGCGCTGGCACCCGACCTGGTAGTGCAGCTGCGGAGAGCTTGAGGCAGCGATGGGTTGAACGCCTCAGGTGTTTCTTTGTGCACGCGATGTGAACAACTGCGGGGAAGGAAAGAGCGAAACGCAGGAAATAAGTTGGTGACGAGGAGAAGAGTTCGCTTCTGTCCTTGTCCGCAGGTTTGCACGGAGCGGAACTCTCGAGCCCTGACAAGACCGTCCGTGTTCGTTCTTTACGCTGTCAGCCCTAGCCTATAGCTACAGCGAATGTCAAAAAAAGTTTAATGATGTGGCACGACTAAATAAAAAATTAGTACAATGAACTATGTCACAAAAAGAAAGCAAAAATACGGTATCATAACATAAACAATGCGCACCATCTATGGTGCTTCACTAGACTTGGTGAAGCATGGCGAATAATTCAGAGAACGAACACATGAAGCCGGTCATTTTCTTTTAGTTCAGCTATATATCTCTCTCCTTCTGCTCCAAGTCGGGGGGATAGATGTGTCATTTTGATGCACAGGTTCTTTCCGATGTACTGGAAGGTCCTCGCACTCGCATTGGTACTTTATTTTAGCCTTGTTCTTACTCTGAGCCATTGCGTAACTAGAATGAGAAACAATAGGCGAACAAGTCAGCAGGTATGGAAGAACAAGGGGCATAGCAGGAGAAAGAAAGACGCATCGCGGAGAAAAGTGTTGAATAATGCGTCAAGAGAGGAAACCTAGCTTGTAGTGTGTGTGTGTGTGTGTTTGCAGTAGGCCTATTTCTCTACTCCTCACTGTAAGCTGCCACTGCAGCGACCAACCGTGTATACTGGTCGAGCTGTACCGAGCAACTCGAGGTCCCCCCCAAAAAAAACACACTGCCCTGGGCGCAGAGGATACAACGTAGTCTCTGATTGCATGCGTGTACTGCGCAGTTTGTCCAACAACCAACAACCAGGCCTAGACCTATGGAAGAGGAGCTATACTGGCCATCATGGAAACCATGCTTCTTATCTCACACCTGCCTTGGGACCTGATCACTGAAATTTATATTCAGGCTGCCTACAGAGCTATACATGACACCATTACGTAAAATATGACCTCAAGAAAAAGGGTATAGTGAAAGACAGACGACACGATCATTGGTAACAAGTAAATGTTTATTGGATATCATCCGTCTCTGTGTCATATCATCAAGGTGAGCAGATAATTTACGTAATAAATCAATTAGCCCACCTTTTTTGTGACAAAATGAATGTGTTAGCTCTTCGCGTACTCTCTGCGAGAGTCCGCGGGGGTTTTTCGACGTTCCGTGCCTTGTGCAGAAAAAAAGAAGTTCGCTGTAGTAGCAAGCACGTGCATCGGAAAATTCGCTTGTTCTTTCGCTTTCTTTTATCCGTTGTCTCCTCTCTTTTAAATCTACCTATTCTCTTCCAATTCCAGGCCAGCCAACCCGCCGTAGATGACCATGATGAACCTTTCTCATGTTTTTTTTTTACTGTTATTTCCCCGCACTATTTTTCATGAGTATACTTCAGGCCGCTGCGGCTTGCTTAACAAGAACCGCATGCGCAAAGTTCCACACAGGTCGAGTGCTCTTATGTCTGTGCCCGTTCCTCACCGCTGCGCGCTCAGCAAAGCGGTGCCACAGAATCAGCAGACTCGATTTCAGTAACAGCATCCCAACGCCTTCGTAGGCACCGAGAGGCGCCGCCAGGTCAGATGGCCGCGACGCGTCGGAAATTGGGCGCCGACTCTTCACTCCTCTTCACTCCTGAGTGCTGTCCCCGGTGCGCGCGGAATGCAAAAAAAAAAGAAGAAAAACTCAAAGCCCGTGAAAAAACAACAACCCAGATCACATATGAAAAGCAAGATGTCGTTGCCCCCACACAAGAGTAACCGGCACTCAGGCGAGCTGAACCCTTGCGCCGCGAATAGTAAAGAATCGCCCTCACTATCGTAGAGTTTTTTTTTTTTGCCTGAAAATCTTTTATCTCGGGGACGTGGTAAGCAACGAAAATGTGATTATTTTTGTTGCGGCTTGCGCGTGTTATCAAGAGTGCAAACTTAAGCAGAGAGCTGATGCAGTAAAAAAAGCAAGAGGGAAACTTCTGAACGTCTTCTGTCGCGCCGTGACAGAGCCACTCGACAGAGTGAAAGCACACGACAAGAAGCTGAGAGGACCACGCAGCCATGTATTTAGCAGGATCTGTTCAAGTTTCAATCATTTTACTTCAGCGTTTTCAAAGCGAAAGTGAATCGTCTCCTTTTTTCATTTTATTCTCCCAGTCCTTGGAAATAAGAAAAGACGGTGAACGGCACTACCGAGCAAGCGATTAGTTTCGCGATTCAAAACATGCTTCAGGCAGGTTTGCTATGGCCGGATCGACTCAATTTCTTTGGGCCTTGACATTTTGATGCCTTTTACAATGGCGGCGTTTTTCATGCTGCCTTGCCTATGACCCAAAGCTGCTTCTTTCAATACACAAGCGCCTTTACCTTCTGTAGCCCATAAGAGTAAGGAATAATGGTACCCTTATTCAGCTGGCTGGGATTAAAATCGGGAAGGGCTTACTGTTCGGCAGATTTTGTTTCTTCTCAGCCGTTGTTAGAAGAGGAAGCATTGATGTGTTGAAGAGGATTAAAGAATTTTGAAAGACGTCCTCCAGAGAGCTGCTCGAGGGACGCGAGTCGTATATTGGGTTAGTCAGTCGCCTTCTGTTTCGTTCAAACTAGAATTGAATGAACTTGCGGGATCTTTCAGTTTTCTCAGGGACGCGGCTTGGTAACGCTTGGTCCAAGTTCAGCGCATAGCGCATTCTAGCAGAGGTGACTAAAATCACAGATCAGGGCAGCGCAGGTGAATGCAGACAGTGCATGGTGGCGACAACGTTACGGCACCGCCATTACACCTACATGCGTAGCGTCGTATTCGACTCTATTGAAAGAATTTCCTACACACTTTCCTTAATAAAATGTTACGTAGTTATTCGTTCTTTTTATCAGCCTAATGTGATGCAATTTGTTGCAAAGTGCGAGAAGATAAACGTGAATTAAGTTCGAACTTCTTTAGTAAGCGCAGCCTATGTATACAGTTGAAAACTTGTTTTGGGGACTTGTTTGAACTCTGCGACAATTATTCCAGTATTCAAGCCAAAGGAAGGAAATTTCCTATATGTTACAAGATTAACCACAGCGACGCATACACCTCGATTTCTGTGGTGGTGGTGGTGGTGGTAAAATTTAATAAATATTGAGCCATATCTTAAACTATTCTTGGGTTGGCTCTTGGTCGCGTGAAGTGGCCGGCAGTCGGTGACGTCCGGCGACTTCCAAAGCCCAGCCCACCAGCTGCTTTTGGACAGCTGGGTCGGAGCTGGACACCGCGACCTCCCATCGCTCGAGGTCAACGAGTTGAAACTCTGATGGCGGCTGGAACTCAGAGCATATGTATAGTATGTTACGTTACCTGAAATGGAGCTGAATGAACCGAAATGATACAAGTTACATTGGGCAGCCGTTTATTCAGAGGACATCTGTTGTTTTTGGCGGCCGCTGCATTGCCACCTAAACGTTTGGAAGCAAGCACCGACGTTGAGGTTGACGAGTGAAACGGTGACGTTATATCATTTTCTGTGATGAAATCAATCTTTATGAAACTGGATATTAAAACAAAATGTATCCCGTGTAAGATCTACTTGATTTTTATCTGCACAGTGAAGTAACAAATTTACAGTCTATGTGAGCCTGCATAAGCAGAAATGCATCGCAAGAAATGAGTTGCAGTTTCTAGAATGCCTCATAGATGGCGGTAGCCGCACTTGAGTATTGTCCAGTTCCCTTGCCTGGTGGACGTGCAGTCGCCTTTGTTCATTTCTGTTCTTCGATATGGTCGGCCTACTTGGCCTGCCTAGATGCTTTCTTAGCTTGAGAAGACGACGCCTTCGTGGTTTGTCTCACAGCTGTACGGTGAGCTCGGCGTCTGTCTGATCTTTCTGTTCCTTTACATGTCGCCATGTTCAGCCGTTTCGCTTCCACAGCAATAGATCTTAATGACATCAACTCCCGGATCTGAGATGTTGGCGTGCACGTACGCTTAAAGAAGCGCGAAGGGCTAGGAGAGCGAAACGAAAAGGAGAGAAGGAGAGGAATGGAGAGAGGGTAGGGTAGAGTAACTGTGAAGGCCGGGTTACATGGAACGATTGAACGGGAATGGGTCGGTGAACTCTGCCAAGTGGCACTCACTCCACGTCCTACATCGCGCAATACACCTGCCACTTCCGATCTGGTACGATCAGATATTGTCACCAGGAGTCCGATCGGACCAGAAGAGGCGGTTGTAGCGAGCCATTAGCAGCACATGGAGCCTGCTTCTTTTCCGGTTTCGTTTCTTGCACCGCCCGCCGCCAACATGGCCGCCATGGGAGGCGAGCACCGCAGCAAGTGGGGTATGAAATAGAGATTGTCTTAAAGTTAATCTCTTGATCGAGCAAAAATTGTCGGTTTATTTTTTCATTAAACACGACTAAGCATGGGCTCGAAATGGCCGCGTGGGCTCCCTGACGCAAAGACGAAGGCGCCGCTGCTTACCGCATACCTGATAGGCCGTCCCAATGTGCTCAGGCTCTCGAGCATAAAAATGCGTATAGACAGCTATAAACGCGTGTTAAAATTTGTCTGACGCCATGAAAATAAATGATTTCACAATTTTAGAAGAAAAATCTGCGTCACTGCTTTCGCAGACGGCTTCGATCAGAAGTATCTGCGGCTTGATGATCGCATTTGCGTCGGCATGGACCCATTCGCGACAGCGCCCACTGCTTCATCAATCCATGTAGGTCCACTTACCGAATATGAGGCACCGCGCAACCATGCATGGCATTTTCTGTCGCGTGAACTTGGTCGAAGAGATCGTCGCATCTAACCCGCGGCATTTACTCTCTGCTACACGTGCCAGGAAAAAAATGTCACTAAAAAGAAGCAGCAGCGTAAAAGTTTTCGTTGGTTTCTTTAGTTACACAGTGTAGAACTTTCGTAAGTTCTTTCCATGGGCAGCGCAGTCTCTCTGGGCAGGGAGTGCCACGGAGCGCTCCGCGTAACACCTTCTTCCCAGTTATATATATCGGCACGTTCGGCTTCCTTTGCCGCCTACTCACCTCGGTGTGCGGCAACATGAAGATGCCATTGGTGACATATTAATTAATCAATTAATTAGTTTGTGTATTTATTTACTTATTTATTGATTTGTTTATTTTTGCATACTGCAGCCCCATGGGGCTATTGCAGGAGTGGGGTTAACAATTCATGTAAAAACGGCAACGCACAACATGCACACAAAAAACATTATACATCTAACATGTTTGAATAGAAAGCGCGAACAATGTAATTGGTTTTAACTAATAAAGTGAAGCAATGCGCAATGAACACAACACAAAAGAAAATATCATTTGGCACCGATAGCTGTTAAAAATGAGTTTAATGGAAGAGATCGCGTTATGGCAAGAGTTTTTAATAGTACGAGAAAAAAAGCTCTGTTTGAAATTATTAGTACGGGCGAAGTATGGCTTAAAATTAAGGCAGTGATGACTTCTGGCTGATCGGGGAATATCAGGGGTACGATAGACATCAGGTGTGGCATGATAAAGCGAATTTAGGATGCAGTGCAAAAATTTCAGAATCCACGTGACGGCGCACGGACAGGGGGGTTATATTCAAAGCGGACAAGGCACAAGAAGGTGGAAAATGGCGATCATATCGACGATATATGAACCTGATGGCTTTCCTTTGGATGCTCTCGATTTGATCAATTTCACATTGTTTATGAGGATTCTAGATGGGAGACGCGTATTCAATTACGGGACGAATTGAGAATTTGTACATTAATAGCGTTTCTTCTGGTGCATTAGGTAACGTTCTCCTCAAATACCCAGGTGTTTTTAGTGCTTTAGTACAAATGAAATTAAGATATTTCGCCCCGGACGTGTTAGTGGTAAATATAAAGCCGAGATACTTATATTCGAGAGCCCTGTGCAATAGTAAATTATTGAAGCCATAATTAAACAGTGAAGGGGACGAGCAGTTAGTAAAAGGCATCACTAAAGTTTTAGTAAAATTTATTTTTATTTGACATGTATTACACCAGGTGCAAAAACTAGTAAATGAGGCGTTTAGTTGCAAGTGATCATCTGGTGTCTTAATTACTTGATATAATATGTGAGCCTTCGTATCATTTGGCTCATCCCGCTTCATTCCATAGACACGGCTCAGCACCTGTGCTGCCATCATTTGGATCGCAGGGGGAATGGATCAAAGATGACGACGGCATGTGTTATATTAAAAAAGAAAGACATGGCTCTGCAAGTACACGCACAGAAAGACGTGGAGGCGAAGGAGCTCAATGTTATAAATACATGTGCTTCACTTTCGGAATGAACAGTTGGGAGTCGGCGCCTGTCCTTCGTCTGCTCGTCTTTTTTTGCGTGTACTTGAAGCGCCATGTGTTTTTTAAAAGCGCAAAGCCAACTAGCACGGCAACATACGTTACTGAAGTGTTACAGTATACAGCAATTAGAAGACACAGCAAGGGGCCTACGGCGGCAACCAAGTCGTAAATACATGGCTTGCATCGACCTCACACCAGGTGACCATGGGATGCCAATCGGCCATGCTTTCGTACCACTGCTAGGCCGCCTGTAGCTTACCGCCACCTCTGTCAGCTCGCATCATCGCGTCCATCCGCAGTTTCAAATGTTTTTTTTTGTGCTGTACGTCGTTGGCTGCTCCAACCGTAGCGACAGCTCCAGGTGAAAGTAGCCGACTAACACGAACTTCTGCCGCTTTCTTGAGATCATCGTAGGCGAGTGCGAGCATCCCAAGATGCTCAGTGCGAATAGGCGTGAGTTGTGACTTTCTCGAATTAAGCGAGCCAATTTCAACACCGAGATCCCCAACTTATTGTGTGCGGAGTGCACTTCATGACAGATAGGAGGCTTGTGCCCTAAACTAAATGTTTGCAAAAGCGTGGGAAGCAACGATTGCACACTGAAGAAGAAAATGTTTTTGATCTGCGCGACGCCATCCGATTTGTTTGACAATACAAACTCAGACAGGGCCCGTCGCTTCGTCTTGGCTAGAGCACTAGGCAAGCCGGTTCGGATGGCCACGATCAACCACGGCAGAGAAAGCGGTGGCCGAGCTTTTCGTCTTGTAGACACACTGCAAAGAGACTCCTCCCCCACCTGCTAAAAAAATAGTTGTGTGCCTCCAATTATTTGAAGGCTTTCATGTCTTCCAAAGTCACAAAGCTGGAAGAGTAAACTGGATAGCTCTAAAGTCCCTCAAACTCAAAAGTTTGAGGAGTCTTAGACAGCTCACGATATCCCCGTGGGTCACTTCAGGGAGCACAAGCACGTGCATCGCCGTGTCGGCTCCCGGTCACAGCGTGTACGGATCCAGGTCGTCGCACATTCACCCCTTTTTCTACGTGGCGTGCACGATCCGATCCAATATCTCTGCGTGGATGTATAAGACGGCTCTCTCTTCGTCTTATCTGTGTTCATCATGCAGTGTGTGCGGTGATATATAACATTATCTTATGTGTTGTCCAGTGTAAAACGCGGAAAGGTGTGTGTTGTTCGCTTCCCCCAGGAAGACATCAGCCCCTCAGTTTCCTTCAGGGCATTCTCTACCCGCGTGGGAAACAGTTGTGTGGAAAGGAGGCTTCACGCCTTCTTTTAAATTTCCTCCAGGACTTGCATCTGGACTCCGAATGGTGGCATCAAGCGTTGCCTATTCACTGTTATCGGTGAATATGTGTATAGGGCTCCCAAGCTCAAGTTAGACGGCGCGACAGCAGCGCCGCATCGGCGCGAGGCGAAGTTGTAGGGTGTGCCGCGCCTAGGAAAACCAAGCGCAGCGGCGCGTTTAACAGTGCCAAACGCGCATCTCACGTCATATCATTACAGTTTTTGCAGCGGCATCAGCTTCTTCGTATTCATGAAAACCCCGAAGCCATTTTTGTTGTGTTGTGAAGTGTCATAACAGTCTGCACAACACGAAGAACCGGGAACCACCGGTGAAATTTTACCGCTTCCGTGATCTCAGCAGCCCGCAGAACCAAGTAAGTGTTTCCTTCGCAGTAGTATGAGATTAATTCGTACCGCACAGCAATACTAGTGATCCCAGTCATACCTGTGAGGCTAACTAGCGCGAAAACTGGCTTAGCCCACAACCGATGCGCACGGCAGCTAAATGTGTGTATGGGCTCTTATGTTTATCGAGCACTTGAAGGCAGCGCGTTATTAGCAGGTAGATTGTAATAAATATGACAGTGCCGCATAATTTGCAGTCTACGAATTTGAGTGGGTTTTTGATCCAATCTAAATTAGCAGCGCAACAGGACGAAACGCCGAACGACAAGAGAGACGCTTGTATCGCTTCTCGTGCTTTTCGCGGTGCTTTTCGAAATGACAATAGGACACCTGACAGTTTTCGTTTCGGCTGTAGTTAGTGACAGGTCATGAAGGCACCGGATTGTTGGCTTCGCCCGGTAAGTATGCCGTGATAAGCGAATTCAGCGTCACCAGCTGGTTTATGAGGGAGGGCCTAGGTACGGCGGCCTGTTTTTAAGGACAGGTCGAACAACTATTCGTTATTAATCTCCAGAACAGCTTTTTCCAAGGCTACGTTTTGTTTAATGTTACCATGGAACGCTGCTTTTGAGCTATATATTAATATTATGCTCAATTATGGGCTACACCTCCTGGCAGGCACTTCGGTCAATGACATTCAATGCGGAGGCTCAGCGTCTTTGTTTTAGGATTGAATAGTTTTTTCGCACTGTGATTTTTTTCAGTTATAAATATTACTACGTTCTGCTGTTACATGTTACATTAGAAAATGCAGTAAAGCACAGAATACAGCTTTAACAGTTTATGATTTTCTTGGCTTATGCCTGGTGTCTCACTACACTACATACTTTTCTGTATGCAGTCCCGACGGCACGACATGGAAGCCAAATGCTTCATCAAGAATTCGCAGCGACCACCTCGTGGTCAAATCTAAGAGTGGTATCACTCACCATCCTTCGTATGTGCCCAGCACCTTCCCTTCAGTCTACAGGAAAAAAAAAGCCAAACCTAGAGAGGGCAAAAAGGTATGTAAAAATGCCTTAGAAGTATGTATGGACCTCCTGCATGTTTGTAAACAAACGAGGTGGCGCTGCAGTCGCTAGCGAGCTCGTGGTAGGCAAAAGGTCGGGGAGTGGCGTCGCGGATAGGTGTTGTGCGCGGGTTTTCAAGGCTTGTAGGCGCGTTTCCAGTTTCTGCTTATCATAGCAATGGTCGATGCTTCCAACTTAGTAATTTGTCGAAGTACACGAGCTCGCGTTGTCCACGTGCGGCCTATAAAGAGAAATAGTTTGCCACTGTGTATTGTATATATGGTTAGTAGTAAACATGTAGAAAGCGTTCCTGCTGTTTATTTATGCGCTAGGCATTGAATAAAACAAGTTTTGACACTCTGCACTAGCCGGAATGATTTTACTTCGGGACAATAGTGAGGGGAAGTGCTGGCGTTGTTTCGCCGGAGCAGACATGCGCTCATCGTCTGCTGACATACGCACGTGTCGCGCTGCGCGAAAAGTGGGGACAGCGTCGTGTCCCCGATCTCCTGTCTCGCTTAGCGCTGTTTTTAGCCGCATGACCACGCACCAGCCAGGCCGACTTGTCCTCTTGTTAAGCTGGTCGATTTGGTGAAAATTTTTGATTTCTAGAATTATTTCCTTTCCTAGCCCTGAAGTCTAGTTTCGTGACGAAAAATTATAGCAAAATATTGAGTACAAATTTATAAATTACGCTTTTTAGAAGTGTGGTCGTCAAAAATTGTGAGGTTTTTCTTTGATTTCAGTGCCCCATTTCTTTGACCAAAGCGAATGCGAAGATGCCATAAACGAGGGAATAAACTTTAAGGTTCGTTTTCTGACTTCTCACATTTTCTGCGACTGGATCACTCACCTTCGTAATTCGCATGAAAATCAAATGATTCCATTTGTCGCAAACTATTCCTGAGACGTTGAGGAGCGTAATAAATCTCTCGATTTTTTTCCCTACACGTGCAGTATTGTGTTAGTTATTTTTTGTAAGAAACGTTTTCATGTAACTATGCATGCATAAGTACTGATCATATAGAAAAACAACTAATCGCGTCATCATACAGAACAGGGCTTTGTGCACATTCTGGCATAAAAAAAACTGCGCACTATATACTCAATTATTTGAGACCTAGCTTGGGGGGACTTGACGACGGTGTTAATTATAATTACCCAGAACTGCGCCAGGTATAGCTATAAAAAAAAAGGAATGACTGAAACTAGCGTAGGAATTTCATATTTGCACCAAGTTTAGTTACATATCGCATGCATGAATAACGAAAACACTTTTCATGCCACGTCCCCTCTCAATCTCGCCACGTGTCTGTTAGTAGCACGCCTGCGGCTGCTTCTTTCCAAACAAGCTTCGCGATCATGTATTACCTCATGAAACATGACACATGCATGATGCAATGAAAAAGCATATGGCGTTTAGCCCACTTAAGGTACGCTATTCTAAGCACACCAACGCGATCGCGCAACATTGACACAACTTACCAGACTTCTTTCTACTCGAATGAAATAATTACGTCGTCATATCAAGAAACAGTTTCAAGTAACTATTAAATGTCACAAAACGCGCCATTTAAACATGGTGTGCTATTAACAAAAAAACGCATTCCTTGGGGGCGAGTGAACCTGTCGGCGCCCCGTGCACTCCGGCTCAAGGTGATAAGTACGCGTGCAGCTACATATGTCTTTTTTTTTTCCTTGAGCAATTATCAGCCTACTATCCTGAAGTTCAGGTGAATGAACGCAGCAACTTGCATGCTATTAAGTGCATTGAGTGGCAGTGCCTATCGACTCCCAGACTTCGCGCTTTACTACCGTGGCCCAATGCATGTTAGCCAGTTTCCGAATGCGGCATTTATGCGCGAGAAACCTATCGAGGCTAATTTAATATTTTTTATGCTACTACGCGGATGCAGCAGTGACGCAGCTGGTCAATATATGCTGCTTCTGCAGTGCACAGGCTTGAAGCAGCCGCCGGTACCTGCGGCAGCTGCGGTAGGCACGGGCAAGCGGAACCTGTTTTGCCTACCATGCGAAAGTCGCTGCTAACATCAGCGCCACCGCATCTTCGTGACGTCGCGGGGTGAAGGAGGTCCATACCTTAATGTACGAGTGGCACAGAAAATTCTTAAAGAGTGGTTAGATGCATAAGAATCCTATCGAGATATTGTGCAAACCATGTATTCATTCAGTTTGCAGAGGATGGCAGTCATAATATTTTTTTGTTTATACAACACAGGTGGCTGAAGCGTTTTAAACAGGCAGAATCATCACCAGAGGAAGCTGATGTATAACAACAGCAGCGGCAGCAAGTGGCAGCCAATGACTCCACTCCTACATATGCTGCTGATTCGGCGAACTCCATGGAGAACCTGCAACTTGCGTGTATGAACAGCACTGCCGCTGAAACTCCCCTCCCAACACATGCTGATGTTGTAAGTACATCTATAATTGCAGACACTTCAGTGTATCCAGAGAGCACCTTTGCAAGATTGTAGGGAACTTTCACTATCACCTTCAGTTCTAGAAGCTATAACAAAGATAATGACATTCAAGCAGGTTTTGTTTTTGAGTTGCTAGATAAAATCTGCTGAATGTGGAAATTCTTTTTACTTGTCTGATGAATGGGGCTGGGGCAGCATCCTCTGCTTCTCATTCGGCTGACGTGTGGCCCTAAATGTTTGCTTGCATACATAAACGTTATTTTGTGTTCGGTGTTTAGGAATAAACGAAATAAAGGTAATGCAGGCAATATGCTACCATAACAGGAATAAGCCTTGCAACTCATTACAAGGTATTCACATGTACCATGACAGTCGTGCTGCATTGAAATGAAGAAATTTCAAAACTGTTTTAAAGCTCATGCACCTACCATTGTTAATTGTAGCCAATGTGTTGCAACTGGTCATCAGGAAAATGTGTGCCTTAGGGGAAGGGGAAAGGTGCGATTCGTGGAAATTTATATTTACCTAATTTGTAAGTGTTTGTTTTCATAAAGAAATTGTAACTACTGCAGTCTGCGAGGTGTTCACCTCAGATTAAAAAGCCCTTGCGATGTGGCACTTTGTGTGCGGTCAGAATCATACAGGGAAGCATCGGCATAATTGTGCCTGAAGATTACACACCTATAAATTTATTCCTTTAGGACTGCCAAACAGCACACTCTTCGTCAGGAAGGCTGACCCTGCTTCTCTCTGTGACCAATGGGAGTGAAGCATCCACCCAGGTGTCTCACAGAGAACTGATAGACCAGGTTTGGCTAATCTTTATTTGTAATTCAGTTTTAGAGACCTATGTTATATTGCAGTGCATTAGTCGTTTTTATTAATTACTTACCTCTAAAATGTTCTATTTATTTAGGTGTCTTTTCAACTTGGTTTACAATTACTCATTTTCATCCTTGAAGGTGACCCTGAGAGATGGATCGTGGAAGAGAAGCTGTGGGTTTTCTGGATTTTCATCTCTTAAAGACAACAAAGCACTGCGAGGCCTGTGTGGAGTCACACTGCCGGTTTTCTGCCTCCTACTAAACTTGATGCCCCGTTCCAGGTACAGAAGAAGTGATATGGCAGCTGAAGACAAACTATGCTTGTTTCTTACAAAGCTTCGGCTTGGGCAGTCATGTTTAATGTAACAGCAACAACAGCATCAAATGTGTTTGTGAAGACTTTAGACATTCTGAGTGTGGCCTTGCAAAAGTGGGTTTTTGTACCTCCACGGGAGTTTATTAGCCAGTCTGTGCCACCGCCATTCAAGGAACACTACCCAAATTGTACACTCATAATTGGCTGCGCGGAAGTACGAACTGAAACACCATCTAATCCTGAATGGCAGTCTGCGATGTATTCAAACTACAAGAGCGGCTACACTATAAAACTTCTTGTTGGGATCATACCAAATGGAATGATCGCATTGTGTCTAATGTATATGGTGGGCGTCAGACGGATTCTTTTATAACTCAAGATTCTGGGTTCTGGGAACTCCTGAAGCCAGGTGATTTAGTCCTTAGTGACAAAGGGTTTCCTATCATAAGAACTACTGTTGAGGGGAAAGGTGCGGTCTTACTTATGCCTCCCCTTAATGTAGGAGTTTGTCAACTGTCTCGGGAAGCCACGATAAAACTTATGAATTCGCATCCGTTCGCATTCATGTTGAGAGGGTTATTCAGAGACTACAAATCTACCGCATTCTGAGCAACAAAATTCCTCTCAAGTTGATGCCACACATGAGCAAAGTAGTTTCTGTGCGTGCTGCTCTTGTTAATATACAGCCACCAATCATCAAGAAATAAGGCTGGTGTCTAAGCAGAACGTTCAGTTGGGCGAATTGGTATATATGCATCTTTTGTAAAACAGCGCGAACAACGTCGGACAAGAACAAAAAGGATCGTCCCGTGTCTTCTTGTTCTTGTCCGACGTTGTTCGCGCTGTTTTACAAAAGGCTGGCGTGTCCACTGCAACTATCATCATCGGTCCGATATGCCAACTGCAGGATGAAGGCCTCTCCCATATCCCTCCGCTTATTGCAGCTGCGGCTGCCTTAACCCTACAAGCTTCCTGATGTCATATCCCGACCTGGATGTGTTGCGCCTGCTATGTTTACCTTCTCTTGGAATCCAGGCTGTTACCCTTAGAGACCATAAATTAGCCCCTTTCCTAATCAATGCCTTGCTGCCCATGCCCATTTTCTCATCTCAAGTTGGGTGTGAGTAACTTGTGCTGGCTCATTAACCCTCCCCACACTCACGCTGCGCAAGCGACATGATGGGCACACTTAGTTGACACTCAAGACCTGAATTCAGTTTTACTTCTCTGTAAGTTTTGATATGTGTTGCAGGCACCATTACTATATCGCTTAATGCATGTCCACTTACCTGGCATAGTTGGGAAGAGAATCACTGGTTTCATGCTGATAAGTTGTTCCCGCTGTTTTGTGTATGGGCACGATATTTGAATGCTTCGCGCTTGCATAATATTTTATGGAGTTTTCTGCCTCAGTGCTTTAATAAATCCAGCCTTTTTCAAAAGGCTCCATGCGTTTGCCTTTCTCACCTTAGTGTTTAAGATCTTAACCAGTTCTTCATTGTTTTAAGGTAGGTGGCTCAGCCTTGAATCAATAACAAATGAGCAGACCTTCACTGTCGTATTGACTTCTAACCTGGCAATTTTGTTCGAAAGCTTATGCATTGTGCTTAAATACAAGAATTCAAATGACTTGCGTACTAGTCTAAAGCACTTTGAAAAGGCCAGTGGATAGTGAAAAAGATTTTCTTGTGTTCACATATTAGTTGTTGTATTTGTCATTCTGCTGCTATTTTTAATTATTTGCAAATAATTGTATTACTTACATTCCTTATGTGTTTTACTCATTTATGTATTTCACTTATTTGTGTCGTGCACTCGCACCTTTTCTTTGTACCTTTGGCAAAACCAGCAAGTGCACTGTCGTGCGTGCAGCGATAATGAATGAATGTACTATGCCACTATTGCCATGCTAAGCTCTGCAGTGCTAGCATATTTTTTTCTGACTGCTGTTCTCTTTCACATGTGCCATGCCCATGACAGAAGATTTTTTGCAATGATACCTGATGGGATGTTTTTACCGATTCATGCACAGCTTGTGCACAGTGGCACTACCATTTTGTGGTATTTTATGTCAACATATTGGTTGTTGTTTTTGTTGTTGTATTGCTATTTTTAATTGTTTGCAAAATATTCCATCCCTTACGGCGCGGTTCAGGTGTCCAACGATATATGAGACAGATACTGCGCCATTTCCTTCCCCCAAAAAAACCAATTATTATTAATATTTGGATTTCTTAGATTCCTTATGTGTATTACTAATTTATGCATTTCACGCATTTGTGTCATGCACTGGCATTTCTTGTTTGTACCTTTGGCACAACCAGTAAGTGCATTGTCATGTGTGTGTAAAGAAAATGAACAAATGTACTGTGTCACTGTGGCAATGCTAAGCTCTGTAGTGCTTGAATATGTTTGTTTTTTTCTGAGTGCCGTTCTCTTTCACTTGCGCCATGCCGATGACAGATTTTTTTGCAATGATACCTGATGGGATACCAGTGGCACTACCCTTGTGTGGTATTTTATGTTCACATTTTGGGTTGTTGTATTTGTTGTCTGCTTCTTTTAATTGTTGCGGATAATTGCATTAATTATGTTCCTTTTGTGTATATTACTCATTTTGTGTAAGCAGCATTGTTTCTGTGACATAACGCGTTTATAACTTTGGAAGAAAGGCTTTGTTTGGTCTTAAGTATGGTGAAATGATATGGTGTACCCAATAGTGCTGCGAAAAGTAAACTTTTATTTCTGAAAACATGAGTACAATTAGTATCACTGGTTACAAAACAAAGTCACTCAAATAAGTTATTGTCGCTGTTCAGCATTTCGCAATACCAACATAAATACTCACAAAAATATTTAAATGTAAAACTGTTATGATTCCTTGTGCTGTGTAAGAATGCACTAACAAAGTTTAAGGACTAGAAAATGGAGTAAAAATATTGCACTTAAAACAGAAAGCTTGATTTGTTGGCGTACTGAGCGCCGACTTACAAGAGCCCTATTTGCATGTGAGTGGAAACAAAATAAATTATACTAAAATCTAGATACGGTTTGGGATGAGAATTTCGAAATAAAAGTATTTCATCTTCGGGATGAGCTGAGTCAAAAATGTTTCATCCCTCTTTACTGCTACAATCACAGATTGCTGAGGAGTGAAAACATAGAGTAGTGCCTTATTTAAGTTCAAAACATACAGTTGTACATGGATTTGGGTGTAGTATTGGTGGCTAGACCTAAGCTCAATTCGGTCGTTTCGGAATTCCAGGTAGGACAATTTTATAGACCTTTCATCATAGTTGATGAATGGCGTATGTTTATATTTAAAGGGGCACTTTATCTCCACGAGGACTATCTCATTTTCAAGCTTCACAAGTCCATCAGGGCGACAACACAGTCATGGCTGCTCAGGCAGCACTACCAACCCTGTCTGGCGAGGCAAGGAATTAAACATGATTTTGTGAAATAATAGGTTGTTCGCAAGGCAGAAGCACACAATACGCGCATTAGAAAAGCAAACAAACAAAACCTCACCTGAAATATGCGTGTCTCAAGTCGCCGCTCAGGCTCCTCTCGTGCTCTGGCTTCTGTGTTGATACCTGTTGAATATTCAAGTTTTTCATTTAATTCATCCACATGTCAATCACTTGATTTCAATGAACCTCATTTGCGCTTCAACTTTGCCTTCAACACATCTCATATTTAACTTGAGAGCATGCCATTGTCGTGAGCTTTGCATCACGGTGTGCAAGATAGAAGTTAGATCTTACCGTAACACATAGCAGCGTTCTTGAATGACCGTGTAGTCCTTAGTTTCTCAGCAGCTTTCTGGTAGCCATTTTCACCACTTTTTGTGCGTACACAATGTGCTTTGGTGCTGCTAATCTGATATCTGCGTTCCTGAAGCCACCTGCACGTTTTAAACGAATGATTTGGGATCAGCTGATAGATTGCCTTCACTACCATTTTAACTTACCGTGGACACTGTGCTTGGCCTTGTGTTAGGACAGACAGTTTACAGGGACTGCAAGAAAGGACCACGTCGGTTTGGTACCTAGCAGCCTCTAAGCTATTCATCTCTATTGCAAGGTCCCTGAGCATGATTGCTTTTTTTGTTGCACTGTTGTCGACAACTTTCAGGCTGTGGTACACAGGCCGCCGGGCCGTTAATTTCAGCAGGTCTTCGAAAATTTCTTCATCTGCCACCTTCGAAGCTTGATCTACAATTTTGTTAAGCACGTCCTTGTACACCAAATCTTTCTGAATTCATTTGTCCCATGTCCAAACTTTCCTTCATCGAACTCAGTATGTCCGGGTAGTTCAATAGAATGGACGGAGATGCAGCCTTTGTGTTGGTCGAATTGCTCTCTTGACCTGTTATGCAAAAGGGTCATAGACAAACATCCATCAGGTTAAACACGTTCTGAACAGAGAAGTGCAACTTAATTTTAGTATAAATGCAAGCTGTTTGGACATTCAGCGCGGCAAGATGCTAAATAATTGCAACGCTTCAACGTTTCTGTTTGCTTCATATGCTAAGATAAGCATGCGCACACAACTTAAAGTGCAGGAAATAACCTTAGACAAAATTCAATAGTGCTGCGACTCACTGGGAAAGAATGCCACCAAGTCTTGGTTCCGTGGCCTCTGGGGTTTCATGCTCGGTTTGCCCCACTGTTGAGGCTGGCTGGTGCAGGAAGTTTCCTCGCAGCGGTTGATGTAAAAGCACACCGCGGCGGCATGCTTGCACTGCGCTGCAATGCGCGCTTTACGAGTGCAGCGGCCGTCCTTTATGCGAAGCTCCTGCTTTGCATGAAGTGACCAAGTTAGCTGTGGTGAAAAAAAGAAAGTACCGCTTAAATTAACGCAGTCAACACTGTGACTGGATCACTGTTCGCAAGTCGAAAACAGCCTTCAGTCACAATGTGACTCGTCCGCATAAAATGACCACGCGAATTCATGCAATGTTTTGAGCTGCCTCCCCGCCGCGACGACTCGGGGATTAGTGCCCTCGGCTGCTGACCCCGAGGGCACGGGTTCGATTCCGGAAACTCAATGCGCACGTGTACTGAGCGATGTCAGCGTACGTTAAAGAATCCCAGTGGTAAAAATTAAGCCCGGAACAACAGTTTCACAGCTTACAAATAAATTTCTCAAAGTGTATGCCTCGACAAGAGCGCAGGTGTACACGCGCGGCCAAAATTAAGAGCGGACTCTAAACAGCGGAGTGCTCGCGCGCAATTGTCATCCATGCATCAAATGGCACATATCGGCTCTGCTGTTGAAGCGCGTGCGTACACACGTGAACGTGTGAACTAGAATGTCGCAGCGTGCTGAACCGCGTTTGTATGCTCACTCACGAGTCAAATGTAAAAGCAAACAGCACTTGAGCCATGAGCCTGTAGTGCTGTCTGAAACCACAACTTGTGTTCGCTTGAACACAAACATCGTTGTCCTCAATGAGCTGCTCCACACCGTACACATTAGGTGCCAAATGCTCTCCTTTCATGAGATTTGAGCGGCGAAAATGTCCATTAAGATCACTTATCCTTTTAAAGCCGCACTGCAATTGATACATCGCGAAGCGAAGAGCACCAGCTGCCTTCGTCCCGCGTTATGGAAATCCCGCCGCAGAGGGCGCTGGTTGTCTGCTTTCAGGGCGCCGCCTGGCTGAGCTTGGAATCCCTATGGTGATGTACATCAGCCAGGCCTCAGGTATGTGCCTGATCTGTGGACCTTACTTAAGATTTAAGTGTCACTACGTTGGAGCAATTGTCGGCAGAATCCGAAAGGCTAACCGCACCTGCAGCTTGCAACATCCTCAACTTAACTAAACTCGTTCAGATCAATGGCCTGCACTGAATGGCTGATTCCTCTGCGAAGGAGGCATCGCGCCCGAAAGGATAAGAAAATAATCCAAAGCGTTCCAGAAGTGGTCAGGCATCACAGGGCGGACGGATGGGGACGAACGTATGGTTCGGCAGCGTAGCCGCCAGTGCTTGACGGGGCGGAAGTGAGGTCATGTGCAAGCCATGTATACGAAGCTGCTGAATTAGCGCAGGGTTCGTTGCAATCCCGCTCGTTGCTTTGGCATAGTACTTTTTCAATCTTATAGTATTGGAGTAGTCGTCACACCAACACCCAGCCGAGCCCGAGACGAAATTCGCTTATTAGTCGAGAGAGGGCCCTTGAACTTGTGACTTCACCACAACCTGCCCATCGAGTTGTGAGCAGCCGAGTTTCTAGACAGCCACCTAGACAGAAAACTGAAATAAATATCAGAAAAATTATGATATATCAAATGTCGGCACCACCACATAATACAAGACACCTACTAATGCAGCTAGCCGTCCAAATGTGGCGGTTGATAGACGTACAATGGCAAAGTAACTGACGCAAACGCACACAGAAGTCCCAACACAACCTGCAACAAATGTGAAGTCTAATACTGTTGCATTCCACTCTTAGGCTGACTTAGGCGTCTGCGTATATTTTTTTTATGCGGGATGCCATTGGGACAAAAATTTCGTACTGTTTCTGAAAGGTCCGCCTTGAATTTGAACGTCGCGACTTCACCGCAGTTTCTGGCCGTCGTTCTCTTCAGTTTTGCCGAAAATGGATGGCAGTTAAAGTTATTTTATGAGCAGAACAACCACCACGGCGTCGCGTTTGCACCATCTTGGCGGAGGCGAGGCTCATAAGATGCCCGCGTACCGCTCTATGTGGCAGTGCAAGTTGAGCAACCCTGGAGGTGGCAGAAATTAATCCGGCGTCATCCGCTAATGCATTTCCACCTCTCCTTCCCTCCAGCACCTCCGTCATCTCTTCTCTTATGCATCATTGTCCACCAAGAGTGCGATTGCTGCGGCCTTCCTTTGCCCCATCGTTAACTATTATCGAAAGACAGGAAACATTGTGATTATGATCTGTTCTGAGCAGTTGCTTTGTACTAAATGCATACCTGCTAATGTATGTCTTGAACCAGGCGGCTAACAGGTTCGGAACGTGGTTTTCAATGTAGAAGAAGCTTTTGAAAAAGCTTTCGTCGCAAGGATTTCCGAATATTGTGAAGAAGAAGACGACGAACTGTGCAGTGGCACGGGCAGGAACGCTAGCGCTAGGCCAGCAGCCATTAATTCATCTCATTGCCATCGATCATCGTGTCTCTTTCTTCGGCTGGCCGCCACGCAACAATATGGCAAATGGAAAGGTGCGTCGACCGGATACTTTGGCATTGTAGAGCGTTAAACCACCAAAAGACGTCCGTCACTCACGTGTTGGATGTTTCACACTGGTTCTCGCTGCTGTCCGGCACTCATTTTGCAGGAAAGTAAATATCTGACAGTAAATTTTTTGTTCTCATTGCTGTCAACGGTAAATGAACAAAAATATGAAAGGCCCAGGTCTGAGCCTTTTAATCCGTTCATTGTTCGGGCATCATATTTCCAGTTAACGGCAATTAAACAAGGTGTCAAATTTGGTCCCAGAAAAACCCTCTAATTCGAGTCGCACTATTAACGTGGGTCGTTTTTATGACGCACTCTACTGTGTGAGTGTTTTTATTCTTCTTTTTACGTTTCATCGGTGCATTCTTGGATTGAATATTATTCCTCCATTTAAAAATGGCCTGGCTTAGCTAAGGTTAAGCCTAGGATGCGAAGCATAATAGATTTGTGAAAGGGATTAGGTATCGCCTGCCCGCAAGTCAGGCTAGTCTCTTCGTTGTTTAGCAATCTCCTGGAGGAGCGGCAGTTAGCCTTGGTGGTCGCGGCCGCGCGGCGACCGCGCGAGTTGAGCCCCGTTTCTCCACAGCTGGCGTGACGTCAGACCATGGATGGATGGCTGAATGGATACGGCTGAACCCTTTACATCGGGCGGTGGCTCGAGCCACCTAGCCATGTCTTGTGAAATTTTACTCCTGTCTTGCTTTTAGCCACCAATCAGATAACCTTCGCTTGGTTACTTCTAACCTCTTAAAATCCACTTTCCCTTCACTATCCCTAAACCCCAATGCCTTGGATAAGTCAGCCCCGCTGGTTTCACCTGTGGGGTGAAGCCCTTTACAGAAAAGTATCAAGTGTTCAGCCGTTTCCTCCTCCTCTCCGCACGCAGTGCGCAAAGTATCTATCTCCTGATACCTGACTCTATACGTCTTAGTCCGCAAAACTCCAGTCCTGGCCTCATACAACAAACAGCTTACCCTGCAATTATCATAGATATTTTCTTTGGTAATTTCCTGTTTAAAGGTCCGGTATGTTCCCAGTGCCGATTTCGTCAGCATCCCTGCTTTCCACAGAGCTCTCTGTTTCTTTAACCTTTTTCTTAACCGATAATTGCTGATTTTCCCCCTTACTGCTGTCCAGATATTTGCTTGTCAATTTTCTAGTTCGCTAGTCAATTTTTTAGTTCACACCACGTGCTCGGCTGCAGCGCCCCTAGCGGGAGGAGCGGGAGTTAGCCTTGGTGGTCGCGGCCGCGCGGCGACCGCGCGAGTTGAGCCCGTCAGACCACGTGCTCGGCTGCAGCGCCCTTAGCGGGAGGAGCGGGAGTTAGCCTTGGTGGTCGCGGCCGTGCCAGGCTGGGCTATGGTTGAGCTAAGTAGTGTCCCTATAATGCTTCGCATAGAAAGTTTTTGTTCAGGTGTCTACTTCCTCAAAGGAAGCCACAAGTGGCGCAGTTTTCGAAGCAAACTTTATTTTCATCTTTTTATCTGTTTAGTGGACGAAGTGTGTCCGCCTTCGTAGGAGACCAAGATTTCTGCCGCTTGAGCACGCTGGCCTGATATCGACTGCGTATGCCCGTGCTTGGTCCTTCAATGTCAGTAGCTTGTCTGGGACACATCCCATGAGCACAGTATCTGAAATGTACATATATCTGCGCGGAAAATTCCGGATTTCTCCAGCTTTGTTTTGAGCACACGAGACCTCTTTAAAATGGAGCTACTACTGCAAGAAGTCCACAAATAGTCCATTTTGACTAAAAATAGTTCCCGAATTAAGTTTTTTTTTAATTCCAGGGGTTAACAGCTAATTGCGTAATTTTATGAATTTAAGGGGGATACGGCTCCTTGAAACGAAAAAAACACGAAAAAATGGATTTTTTGAAACTTACCTTTTTGAAATCTACAGCTAATAATCCCTAAATTCGCCAAGTTTCCAGTCCCGTGGTTCATTGGTTTAGGTTTATGGGGGTTTAACGTCCCAAAGCGACTCAGGCTATGAGAGACGCCGTAGTGGAGGGCTCCAGAAATTTCGACCACCTGGGGTTCTTTAACGTGCACTGACATCGCACAGCACACGGGCCTCTAGAATTTCGCCTCCATCGAAATTCGACCGCCGCGGCCGGGATCGAACCCGCGTCTTTCGGGCCGGCAGCCGAGCGCCGTAACCACTCAGCCACCGCTTAGTCCCGTGGTTCAGTATTTTGAGCGCACGATAAATTTATGACATCCCTGTGAGCTGAATTCTACGCAAAAAGACCGGCTTTTCTGCGCATATCTGTGAAAAGCGCACCGCGTTACTGCCTTTAATTTTCTCATTCTGGAATTCTTACCTTCCTTGATGACTTTTGGATCACCCTGCGCAGAAAGAGCTGACAAAAGTAAGGAGAATGTAGGTGTAAATTATTATTGGTGCATTTCATTTCATTAATAAGCAACGTCTCAAAACTCAGTCATTGACATTGTTTTTTGGACCTAATAATGACAGGCACATGGAATCATCCATCATTTTCAGACACCCGTAAAAAGCATACCTCAACGCGGGCTTATCGCGCGTACCTCATGCTTTCACATGGGGTGTTGGGGACGCCGGGGATTACTCTGCTGTGACTCAGAGTCGGATCTTACACAGAACCAGCCCACCAAGTTGAGTTAAAATGTGTGCCCCCCCCCCCCAAATAGAGAGTTTTAGCGTAGCGGATACGTACCATCGTAGACGTATACCGGTTTACCATGCGCCTCCTGCGCAAGCGTATTGACATAGGTGGGGCCAGGCGCGGCGGCGCAGCGGGCGTCCGGTAAGCCGGTATATGTCTACGATTGTACATCTCCTCTAAGCTAAATGTCTTTAATGTTTCTTTTATTTTTTCTGTTCTTTTCAGCAGTATCCTCTAGCCTTGCTTTAGTTCGTCTTGGTCAAAATGTTGCGCCCAGTTTTGTGCACTTGAAAGCGTACGGCACAAGCGACAATACCTGTGCATGTGCACGCTTTCAACGAGCGCTTCGTTTGTAGCATGGTTCAGTAAACTGTAATAAAAAGTCATAACAACTGGTAACTCCCGCTCACGTTGAAGGAAGCTCCGCATTGCGTATTACAGCGCGTACCGTTCAGCAGCCAGCAAAAAGACGTCCCCCTCTCGGCCAACCAGCGCCGTCGAAGAAGGCGTAGAGCAGCCTGTGCCGGCGCAGCAGGGTATCACCTGCGGTCGCACACCTGGATGAAGACTTCCGTGGAATTCAACACCTCTTCTCGTCCGCACGCAGTGTTGTACGCTAAGCGACTGCAAAGAAATATGCGGTCGGAGGACAACGAAACGTGCATAGGAAAGACGAGACCGGAGGAAGGAGTTTGTGGGGGGCCGTCGCGTTCAGGCGGCGGCAGACCCAAGGGAACGGGCCCGCCTCTTTGGTG
Source organism: Amblyomma americanum (assembly GCF_052857255.1). Lineage (NCBI taxonomy): Eukaryota > Metazoa > Arthropoda > Arachnida > Ixodida > Ixodidae > Amblyomma > Amblyomma americanum. The sequence continues at coordinate 109,666,604 of NC_135503.1, forward strand.
GTGTCTGGTGTCGAATAGTCTCCCGGCTTTCTTCGGCACCTCGCGCGCTAACAGCGGTGGCACCAAGCGCACGTGGGCCACGAAGACTGCGGCGTCACGGTCGTTGATTCGAGAGGTCGCTGGGTGGGTTCGGGGTTGGCGGCCGTGGTTTCCTCTGCGGCGCACCTTTTTCGGAATGTGAATTCAGACGCCTTCCTATCTGGCTCCGGGTGCTCACTTTTCCGTTGTACTTTATTCTTTCGTTTATGGATGTTATTCTTTTTGGTTTTGTGCCTTCCATTATGCTTTGCCCTAAACGTTGCGCGCCGATGCGGCAACGATTATAAGAAAGATAATGTGAGGCCACCCTCCTTTTTTGTGTCGTGCCCAGGTGCGCTCTCTTCCCTACCGCCTCCCCCCCCCCCCCCCCCCCGCGAACTCGTCGCTCCCGCAAAGAACAAGGAACTCCCAAACTTGACCGGGGGAGCTTCCCAACTCTGCACGTCAAGAACACGGCCGACGTCATCGTTGTTGTTCAGTCATACTTCAACGCGCTCTTCTCATTCTCGCCCATGCACTTCCGCCGGAGTTCGTCTCCAGCTGCGAACGTTTCCTATTCCTGTCCCATGTCTCGTTGCAAAGCTGGAAAAGTCCGAGGTGCGTTGTGCCGCCTATTCATACGAGCCGACCTGAACGTAGTTGAACTTACTGATAAAAAAAAAAATATCGGTGAGATGACGCCACTGTACATGTCTGTAGAAACTCTCACCTGTGTGAAGCCAGAGGCCTTGCCTGAAGTGTTTGGTGGCAGCAGGCATAACGGAGCTTTCCCTCACCTCTTCGTGCGACTAGAATGGGAGAACCTAGCCACGACTCCGGGATGACTGAGTAACGCTAGAACCGTTTTGATCTCAACCGTTCAGCTTTGTCTATAGACAGCAAGTGCGAAATGGTTATATCTCTCGCAGAAATCACGAGTGGCAAAGATTTGCCAGAGCACTTAAAGCTCAGAACAGATAATCAGCTGTTACCTACATTGCGCTGTTGCTCCTCGCACACGTTTCAGTAAGTGACAAGTTGAGCCGCAAATGCAACATTATATATATTTGGATCCCTGTTCAACCGAACCGCTAAGTTCTGCGCCGCCTTGGAGCTGAACCTCAACAGATGGTAATGTGAGAGGCAATGTATGTGTTTCTCTCTCTCTCTCACACACACACACACACACACACACACACACACACACACACACAGACACACACACACGCACACGCACGCATGCGCACCAGGTGTTTCAGTGAAGGGGATAACTAACTCTTAAAAATAGGGGTTTTGAGATAAAGAGAAGCTTTTTGCCGCAAAGTCATACCAAATTTGGGGACATAAAAAAGCAGGCGAATCATGTTAAATAGTAAAATGGTTAACTGAATTCTAACACAATTTTTTAACTATTATCGATAGGCATGTACCTGACTGCAATTATATATTTGTAGCCGGCCATAAGTAATAGCACAGACCTTTGGGCTAGTAGGCTGATCATAAGTAATAGCCATATCGGTTTCTAGAATATCGAAAACGCGACTACAGTCGCTGCTGTGGCTCAAGTCTGGCTGCAACGTGCTAAAATGCATGCACTTTCAAGAAGTATGCAGGCAAAGCAACCCCTCCAGTGCACGCAGCCAGTCGAAATAGCCAAGAAATAGCGGCGAAGGTAAGCGCGTTTTCGAAATTCTGAAAACCGATGCGGCTTTTACTAACGGCCGGCTACAAATCTCTAATTGCAGTCAGGTGACTATCGGTAATAGTTAAAAGTTAACCACTAGAATTTAGTTTATAGCTTTACTGTAGTTAACATGATTCGCCTCCTTTTTTACTTACGCCAACACTGTTATTAATATGCCTCAAAAAGCTTATCTTTACTTCAAAAACCATATTTTTAAGAATTTGTGATCATATTCCCTCGAACACCTGGTACCAGTCTTCATCAGTCATACATGCCAGGTTTTTCAGTGATGCTCGCCACTAATTTCTTCTTGATTTTTGGTAAGTTTGAGGTATCCAGAATAATTTAGAGCTTGCTTTTGTGAAGAAAACGTGCCATAAGCCTGGATTCATGTAGAAAAAGACCTTAACTGTGTAAAGAGTTTCACAGTTTTCAAGAATATTCTGGCGATGATGAAGGAAGCGGCGCATAAATATGATTGTTTCATCTCTGCGGCGTAGTACTTATATTAAATGTTCATATCAGATGCTAAAAATATGACCTGTGGAGTGCCGCATTCTTCTGCTATAGGTCCCACATCGTTTTCACTTTGCATAAATCATCTTCCACAAGTACTTCAATCTGCTTAAGTATTATTGTACGCAGATGAGGCGCACTAATAGTTACTGGTGAATCTCTTCAGGTAATTGAAGCCACAATAATGAGTGAAGTGAAAATCTTAACGCTCGACCAGCCATAACTATGTACGCCATTTTTCACTGTGGGCACTTACAAATAACAATTTCATTACACTCACTTATGGTACCTCATTAATATAGCCGGTCTTTCTATTAAGTTAGTTTTGTTTGTCCTTTCAGTTGGAATATACAAATTAGCAATGTATGCAAGAAATAAGCTTTCGGTTGCCACGTGCTCTTTAGAGAGAGATATGACTTACGAAATATTACGCTCCCTCTACTCCTCGTTCTGCCAGTCATGTATCATTTACTGTCGTGAATCAGGGGGTAAATATGTAAAACCTACTTATCGTTATCCGGCCTCACGAAATGGGCATTGACAGCTATAAATTACAATTTTAATCATTTTGGGAGCAAAATTTTTATGCAAATCCTGTGCTATCATTAATATTCTTGCGTTCGTCCTTGTGTCTCCCTCCCGCGATCGTCTCTTTGCGCTACATCTTTTTTCAAGTACAAAATTTCGAGTATACGGTGAACGCCTGATGGAGTTCAGTGAAGTCAAATTAAGGAACTAATTGCCAATTGATGTAAAAGTAGCCAGATATTTTAAATTAACCCGTAAACTGCATTGCAAGTCTACTCAAATTCTGCCTGAAACTTTCGCTTTGTGAATTCTGCTCTGATGCCTAGTTTTAATTTTTGTCTTTAAATTATTTTCCTATAAATTTTTTTGACAGTGTTAATCTATGTGCTTACATAATTTTTTTAGTTTCCTTTATTTTTTGCATTTTGTTATGGGTACTACGTACAGTACTGTTGCGTATGTTATCATTACAATTCCGGGCATAACGAAAAAATCGAACTTATCGACACCAGCCATTCAACAGTTGACACTCTGCCTACTCCACGCCGCATATAGTGACCGCATTCATGTGTATACAGATGGTTCGGTTTCAGGTACAAGTTCAACCTATGCCGTGGTCATTCCTGCGAGGCAGACCAGTATTATCCAGCAAACTTCGCATCGGACAACCTCCACCAGGTCAATGGGCCGCTCTTCGTGCGGCTGTACAGTACATCGGTGCACAAACACCCCACAAATGGGCTGTGTTCTGTGACTCTACAGCAGCCTTACAGTGTCTTAATTCTGCTTTATGCCATGGCGATCACGATCAACTCGTAGCTGAATTAAGACATCTCCAACACCAGGCACAGGAAGAGGGTCATGACATCGTCTTCCAGTGGATACCGGGACACTCTGGCATTGTTGGAAACGACGCAGCTGACGCTGCAGCTCGAGCGGCTCACGGCAGTGCCAACATTGTCCAGATACCGTTGACAAGAGCCGACGCAGCAAGACATCTGTGAATGCTTGGCCAAAGAGAGCTTTTAGCGTCATGGTCTTCTACTAGCAACTCCACATGCCGTCTGCACCGCCTAGACCCCTTACTCCAACTCAGTCCTCCGTCCGGCCTCTCTTGCTGCGATGCTACGCTGTTGTGTCATCTGTGGCTGGGAGTGGCGTTCACAAATCCCTACTCCCACTTAATCGCAATGGCAGACTCTCCTGCGTGTGAGATTTGTGGGTGCGACGAAACTATAGAACACCTTCTTTGTAACTGCTCTCGGTTTCAGCGTGAGCATGCCCTCCTGGCTGCAACATACCGCAGTTTAGATCATCGGCCGCTTACTGAAGCCAAGATTATGGGTCCTTGGAGTAAGCCTTCATCGCAGAGGAAAGCTTTGAAGGCACTTTTCAAGTTCTTGAAAGACTCAGGACTGAGAGCAAGATTGTGAACTATCCGTGTGTGCCCTGTGTACCCTGCAAGTAACGGCCAACGGACATGTGCAAAAGTGATCATCTCTCTTTGTTCTCTCCAATTTTTATCTCTCCCCCCGTTCCCCTTCCCACGTGTAGGGTAGCATACTGGGCGCTGCCTAGTTAACCTCCCTGCCTTTCCGTCTTTCTCTCTCTCTCTCTATCATTACTTCATCTGCCCTCCACCCACTTGGGATGAACCTGTTAGTAATTTTTGTATTGAACCAGACACTAGTCCTTGAAGTTATCGGTCCAAAAAATGTGTATATTTCCTGTTTGATCACAATAAATGTCCTTCTTTTAAAAAATGTCCTTTAATTAAACAGGGATCTGAAAAGTATAAGCGCATTTGCAACAGCTGCACTTGGGTAGTTTGACGTATGAAAAATACCATGGGCTTATTGCAGTGAAAAGTACCACACAACCGGTGTGAGAAGAAGTGACCAAGCATGCAATTCTCTTTGATGGCAATGCGTATGCAAGGGCATTTGATATCTTGTCACTTTAATGACCTTCAAGTTATTTTATGTGTCTTTATTTGTGGGCCGAAAACTCCGTCTCGAAATGATACGAACCCCTCAGTTCGTATTGCCTTAGCCATAAGCTCTATCACTGACAGAGCTGCATTCACCGCGCTGGCAACGCTTCATTTTCGATGACCCTTTCAGAGCCTTATATGTGTTCCCAGAAGCCTTCTTTCCTCCAGAGCAATCAAACTGTTCCTTTTTTCATGGAAGGAAAAGTAATGCATGCTAACGCCTGCTAGGTTCAGGTGTAAATGCATTTTAGGCTGGTTCATGCGTGGCACATTTCTCGTGCTTGTAGCATCGACTTAAGTACCACTGCATCACTTTTTTCTTAGCTCTGCAGCAATATTTTTGTTAAATATATGTTATGTATGGACTTCCTCAATCAGCACCCTGCAATATTTTAGAGAAGGGTTAAGAAACTTGCTGGCACGTTGCACTTTTTCGGGGAAGGATTCTCACATTCATGAACGCCGATTCGAGAACTTCCTTGACGCATTTCTGAGGCCAAGGAAGACAAGTGTATTATCTATAATTGCTTCTTCCCTGCCATGAGGAATGCTGAGGGAAAAACCCTTCATTCGCTCATTGTTAAAAAACTTGCGATGTGAACCGGCAACAAGTAGATGTTTTTGTTTTACCGAGTCCGTCTTTTCTTCAGGCTTCCGAGAAAAGCTTGAGTGATGTTCTCGCTGACCTAGCAGCTTCAGACTTGCCTTCTGTCTTCGGTTGTTCTTTCCTCCAGACGACTAGAGGAGAAAGCAGTTGCATTGAGGTCTCGTTCCCGACGCCAAAGAGTTGAGCAGTGTGAAGGCATCTGAGGCCTTTTGTCTCCGATGCTTGTCGTCCGATTCATCCTGCCCACCAGGACCGGACAAACGGTTCATACAATGGCTTCTGTCGGAAGCGTTTTACCGCCTAAACAGGCAGCCTGAAAGAAGCATCCGCAAGTCAAGACAGAAAGAGTCGCGGCTCTTCGGACGACCGACTGCATATACGCCGAAGGAGCTGACGGCACTTGACCGTGGCGTTCTTCGTACACAGCGGCACGAACCTCTAGATCCTGGATTTGGCCACCGATGTCAATGGATCTGGCGCCGCCAAGCATTACCCATCCCGCAGCCGAGAACACTTTCAAAAGAGGCAGTCGAGCATCGTCGGCACGATGAGCGTCGTAGTACGAGGAGGAAATGCCCCCGCTGGGTGCCGTTTTCTTTATTATTTTTTGTGTGTGTGTGGGATTAGGGGAGACGGTGTCGGAACTCCTAAAGCGTCACTTCCGAAGGACGCCGGAAGCAGCTTCCGAGTAGAGCTCCTGCGGCGCCTTCCATGGGTCCCGGCTTTTGTTCCCGGCGCCTCCCCGCCTGGGCGCTTTTATGGACGAAGCTCTGAAGCGAAAGTGCTCGCTTGCCGCGCCGCTATGCGGGCACCACTTGCGGCTGTCTCTTGAAGCCCCTAAAGGAAACTCACTGAGCCCATGGAGACAAAAACGGAGGGAATCCGTGCAGTGTGTTTCTGGGAGCCTTGTCCATCGAGAGGATGCCCTATCGTCTCGATGAGGAACGGCATTTCTGGGAGACTGGCTTTGGTCGAATCGTTAAGCGTCCTCGTTGGAAAAAGTGGCGTGAGAAAGCTGCTGCCGCATAAAGACGAAAATTTCGGCATTTAACGCTTGTTGACCGGGCTCAATATGCACGATGGTGAAGCTCGGAAAGGCGTGCTCCTAAATTATTCCCCAAAGAACTGCGCTCTGCGTGTTGCGATCGGTACGTCAGCGGCGTTGCTAGAATATCGTTTCCATGCCGCAGTGCACGCTGTTTAAACACACATTTGACCGCGAGTGCTAGCGGTACCGTATATTACGAAAACAATATATTCCTGCAACGCTCGACCTATCACGTACAACAAAGACTGTAGAAATTCAAGTACATTTTCTCTGTGTCGGAAAAAGAATACCCTAATTCTCGCAATATGAAATAAATGTAAGGGGATTTTCCAAATATTTCTATCATACCCAACAATTCTGGACAGTAGCATTTTTGAGCTGGAAACAATTTATGAATGCAATTTCTGAATGTGTGTATAGATTGTGGCACTGCAATGGCCTATGTACTACTGTGCCTGAATATGTGCATAGATGGTGACTTGTGGAGTGGACTGTGATCTGGACTGTGTGGATTAATTGTGTGTATAGATGGTGACTGTGGGAGAGAATGTGTGCTATTATAAGAGACTGTGCGTCTAGCGGGGTAGATGCGACAGGCTTTAGGACATTATTAATATAGAAGGGACGCTACGGTGGAGCGATTGCCGGCAGAATAAGCAAGGCTAACCCCACCTGTAGCATTCAACACCTCAAGTCAACTCGGCAACTTCGCTATAAGAATCAATATATCCGCAGATCACCCGACGGCAGTCTTGTATTTTGCTGTCTATTAAAGTTTTTGCTGTCGTCAAAAGCATGCCCCATTGGTTTTCTATGCCAGTCTTAACTGCTCGATGCGATCGATGGAAACACTTAAACGTATAAGAAGAATGGACTATTACCTTCAATATTTCCATAACAGTCTCTTACAATTTTCCAATTGACAAAATTTTTGTCCGAGAATGTTGGAGATGAGACAAAGCGTGAGCCTTGAGAGATGCAAGAAATCTCCTGTACGATAACTCAGAGGAAAATCTTGTTCAAAAACTGAGCTTAAAATTTCAACGCGCGTAGTGCTGCATCAGAATGTTAAGGAATCCTTTGGATTTTGTATTTATTTCTTGTACACTAAGAGCATTTTTGTTTAGTTTTATCATCTCTCTAAGGACAATTATTAGCCTGGTTGGCAAAATTTAATATACACTAATAATACTGATATGCGGCAGACAACTGAAGAATGCCACGACATGATTTAATGGCTGGTGTTTTATATTAAGGAACTATAGTTGCTCCATCCCGCGCCGCTGTCGTTGTCGTCATCTTTCTCTCACAACAATACTTTTCTTATTACGTCCTCGAATTTTTTTATTACATTTGTTGCATTGTAGTGGCCAGTAAATTCCAATGCTAGCATTGCAGAGCTTTTCTTCAGCGTTTCCACTGTCTGAAAATTACTAGAAATCGAGTTGTACATTTGATTCCGAAATTACACGTACTTTATACCACCCTCAGTGAACAGCTAGTTTTATTTTCGCAAAACTCAGCAGACGGAAGCAGACGTCTGAAGTCACGTGAAGCATAACAAAATTGTTCAGGTCATACTTCTTATGTTGCAGTAGAGATTTTGAAATTAAATTTATTGCTGTAATCACAAATTTTGATTTAATTATTTTAATATGTCTAATACGCTGTAGTATGTGCAAGACGCAGGCTGTCTTTATGAGGCAAGCTGTACTGATTCACAAAAGCTAGAAAGGAGACGTTGTTGCGTGATCTTCCACTGTGTTCTTACCCAACAATTCTGGACAACAGAAAAATGAGGAATAGTTTATGAGCGCAGTTTTTGCATATATTGCAAGATCTCATTATAACAATAAATATATTCACAGGTCCTTTGTCGACAGGCTTACATTTTTTTTTGCTATTAACGTTTTTGCAATTGTCAAAGGCGTTTTCCATTGGTTTACTATGGAGATATTAACTACTCGATGCGAGCGTTGGGAAAACTTCGGAAGAAATATTTTGCTACACATCGGAGGAATTGACCATATATATAATATTTCCATAACTGTTTCTTGCAATTTTTCAGTATTCAAAATGTTTCCCCAAAAATATTGGACATGCAGTAGCAAAGATGCCTTTATAAATTCATGCAGGAGTTAAAAAATGAGGGAAAAATCACAGGAAGGTTACTTGTGTCTAACGCATATACTTGTGTGTTAGGTGTGGTGCGACAGCAAAAGATTTTCCAGTCACTTGCTCTGTTTTTTTTCCCCTAGCGAAGTCCCTCCGCCAGTGATATTTACGGATTTCTCCAGGACTGCCGTTATACTCTGCGATGAGTTTCGGGGCTGGGTTTCGATCAAACCACCTCCTGCAACCAACCGTGGCGGACGACCAAGCCACTAGGCCACCCGTCGCCGTACCTCTCCCTTTGCCTCGTAACAAAAAGTGGAGAGGGGATTTTGTCTCTCTACTTCGAACTAGGGAAAGCTAGGGATTCAGCCAGGCAGAAGTGCAAAAATCCAAGCAACACTGTGCTCTCAGGGGGTTATTGGCGGCGGTTTTTAGCCGCTCCCTATACTGCACCACCTACCTTGGTTAGAAGGTGACATGTGGCAGATGGCGCGGCGGACGCCGACGACGACGGGGAAAAACTCAGCAACGAGCTACTCTTAAGAGCTAACGCTACTCTAAAAGAAGAAAAAGAACAGAACAACAGACCATTGTTGAATTACGCGTGTCTTGTAATCCCTTCCTAACTGTTGTGCCCGTCAAGAAATCCACCTCGTATGGTGTCACCTTCACCGAGGGTACGCTAATGCACTTCACGCGGCTCTGGTGTATGCCATTGGATATGCCCGGCAACCCTTTATTATTTATATATTATTTATTTATTATTTTTTTAGTCAAACTGTAGACCAGTGCAGGCCCATGCAGAAGGGGGTTGGCATAGATGTAAGCACAGAAAGTCAAATATTCAATATTAAAAAACTTCAAGGGAATTCAAAAACACATTCACAGAGATTCAGAGCCATTAACAATCAGTATACAATGCGAGAGAAAAGCAACAAAGGCAACAGAAACGTTTCATGTCCGAAACGACCGTCCAGTTTTGTCGGTAAATACATAGACGGATGTAGTATTCACAATCTCATGCGGAAGCAAATTCCATGTTTCAATGGCTAGCGGAAAGAAAGAATATTTAATTGTAATATATTTTGCAGCAGTGGGCGTGATTTGCAACAATGTGTGATTTGTTGTCCTGGAAAGCTGGTTTCAGGTATTCATCTCTATGCTTATACGGTTGTGGTAAAGAAGCAGCAGGAATTTTATTGACGTTATGCGTCGGTGGCTTTCCAGGGTCGGTATGCGTGCTTGGCTGCGCAGACTGTTACCCTGTCATGGCGTGAATGACGAGAGTATATGAATCAGAGAGCTGAATTCTGAATTCTTTCAAGTTTATCAGTTAGATACGTTTGGTAAGGATTCAGAACTATGCTGCTGTATTCGAGTATTGGCCAAACAAGGGTTTTGCATGCCGATAACTTTAATGCAAGGTGTGCCGCGGCTTTCATTTCTGTCTTTCAAAGGCCTGATTGTATTCTAATCATGGCTGACATTTTTTGCATCTAAACACGTGCGTGGCCTGCTTTCTAGGGTGGCTGATGTGACGGGAGTGGTTCCAATGTTCCGCTGCTATTTGGCCTGTGCCAGTGCGCCTTATGACAGAGAAATACTTGTAGCCGGGCGTGTTGGTGGATTTTTAGGAAATACATAGGAGCGCAAAAATACAAACACAGAAGTCGGGGAACGCGCCGAGCACTTTACTATCAACAAGCTTTGTCGGACGAAGAGCGTTTATTTGGCAGTTTCTTTACCCATCCGTCTGAGCACGGACTGCAAACATTAATGTGCTTATAGATAGTTACCAAGAAAAATTACTTTACTCCGGTAAAGAACCACTGGCGTATCACTAATACAATAATCTCCTCGTTTCTTGATATAAAAGGCTACTACATGTTCACGTTCTGTTTTGTCACGACTTTTCATTAACACTTTGCAATCCGTTAGCCGAGGCTTGCAGGCGACATGATTCTTCATCGAGCAGGCTTGGCAGTGATCTGGAAGGTGGGAACTTTTTTGATAACGAACGCTTGTGCTCATGTAGGCGCTTATTGAATCATCGTCTGGTTTTCCTAACGTAGACCTTGCAGCACGTAAGCGGGTACTCATATACGACTTGTTTTTTTTTTTCAGTCAACGGTGGGAGTGTTGGTGTCTTACAGCCCACTCTTGCAATTTTTTTCCTACATTGCATGAACACATGCCGGCGAGCTTTCGCGGCGCAGAAAATACCATGCTAGCCCCATACTTGTCCTTCTTTTCATGCGAAAGCACTACTTCACGAGGCCTAACCGGCTTACCGAGTTTGTGTGAAGCTTCACCTTGAGAGTTACCTTGGCCCAAGAAGAAATAAAATAACAGCAAATAAATATTGCCACGACTGCGTGTCGAAGTCGTGGCGGCGCGAAAAAAACAGCTTCGCTGGCCACTGCACGAGAGCACTGTGCTATTGCCGCAGTTTTTTTTCTTTATTGCATGGAAATATTGCCGAAAAGAAAAGTCTAAGCATGTTTACGCCACAAAACACCAGGCCACCTTACCCCTGCATGACCCTTCCTTCCGAAACATCAAAAGTCTGGGAGGCACACACACGCATCCAGATAGGGGAGCCAGCTAGGCGGCTCTTGCAGAGCAGCATATACTCCCAGCACCAAAGCGCATTGTTCACAAAACAAAGATTTCGACGGCCGTGGTGATTCGGCGTGGCGGTCCAACATGCGGCTCTTCCAAACACTAAATAGTCCCAGTAGCATAAATAGATCATATTACACAACACAATTTTTCTCCACAGGCAAGAAACGGATACTGTAGGGTGTTATGTGAATGTCATTCTTAATTGTTCCTTGTTATATATCCCAGAATAACGCAGCATCAATGCACAGAATAAAACAATGGTCAATTGTCTCTGGTGTACTGCACAGGCGGCAGTTCACCGACCATGACGCAAGCATCTCCTTAGCATGAAGCCATGTCTTCACAGGCAGTGCAGACGCGTGCAATTTAAAGAATGTTTTTGCACCAGCAGAAATGCACATTCGCCTAACACGTTTTAAAACACTGGTGTCAATGAACTCCAGAAAAGTTTGCCGATACAACGGTACAGGTAACAAATACTCTGTAAGTGTCTGAGTCATCTGCCTTCTGGAGAGGTTATAAAAGGTAGGCTAAAGAAAAGCGCATATTGAGGAAATTGAAGCTGTCAGCGACTTCATTAAGGAATCCTCATAAAGGCCCCTCACGAGTGTGTCCAGTCGGTGCGAATAGGAAAGGCGAATGAGCACTGAGGCGCCTAATAAGCATAGCTACTAAAAAAGGGTGATTTGACGATTTGAAAAAGAAAAAGAAACGCGAAACAAGCTGATACACGAATAAGTGAACAGGGGCGATTCCACCAGACTCCAGGGAAAGAAATAGGTTATCGCGACGCATGGGTTCCCATTGGGAACGCCATACGAATGTAGCAAATATTCGGTGCATCACCTGCACTTTCTTCCTCGCACAGTGGAGAACCTGGAGCACATAGGCAAGTCTTGCAAATAGAAAAATGCTGCAGACTTGAGCCCGAGCAAACACTGACAGTTCCCTCCCCATCCAAGCCTGGGTTTGTCGCCTCATGGAGACTATCTGTGAATTCCAGTAGGCTCCAATGTTGCGAATTTGGTGAAGAGGAACACTTATAGGTAATTAAGGGTCCCTCAGTCCAAGCTTATGCCATTATAATGACTTGGCGTTGTACCCCAATGGCCCAGTCAAAACCCCTTGGATTTATCTAGATTAAGAGCCGCACCTGATACATCGCAAAACTGTTCAGTCAAATGCAATGCCTCAAGCACACTCTTTTTGTCAGAAAAAAAGAGGGCGACGTCATCTGCATAGGCTAGAATCTTAATTTCACATTGCGCCAGGGAGACGCCACGGATTGTTGTGCAGTTAATAATACTGAGGCAAAGGGGTTCACGATATAGGGCAAACAACAAAGGCGATAATGGACAGGGTTGGCGAACAGATAATTTCAATGGAATAGGTTTGGTTAGCTCTTGGTTAACAATTAGCCTTGTGTAGTACTCCTTATAGCACAGTCTTATGCCCCTGAGCAAAACACCTCCAATATTTGCATGCTCTAAGACCGCAAATAAGAAATAGTGACGAACTTTATCAAACGCCTTGGCAAGGTCAATCTGAATTAGAGCTACTTGTCCGATCTCATCTGATGCTGTCTCCACTACTGAACATGCAATATGAATATGGGTTTGGATGCTGCGGCCTCTGATACCGCAGACCTGATGCGTGCCAATTATGTGAGCGACAACTAGCTGCAAAGGATTGCAAGAACCTTTGCAAAAAGTTTGTAATCTTCATTACAGAGGGAAATTGGACGATATCCCTCAACTAATTCAACCTATTAGAATCTGTGCTTTTTGGAATCAATATAGCATGCCCATAATAGAAAGGGGGGGGGGGGGCAAAAACCAACTTCGTAAGAATCCTGGAAAACCTCCATCAAGACAGGCGCTAGGCAAGTGGAAAATGTTTTATAGAACTCGCTAGTAATGCCACCTGGCTCAGGAGATTTCTGAGCCGTCAGGTGAGAAATGGCAGATTTAATGCTATCGCCGCAGCCGATCACTCCTCGCGTTAAAGTGCAACACACTCTCGCGCTGTGCATTGCGATCGTTGTCTTCACCAACTTCCATCTGCGGCGAGAACAGATCAGATCAAATTAACCTGAGTGATGTCGTCGCCAGACGTTCCGACGTCTGAGCAAAGCAAAGCTATGAGTCAGCAAGGTTGGACACATGCTTTTGCACGTCTACTCGATTTAACTACGTTAAAACCGCACCACTTTTTTCAGGTTTTGGGAGTCTTGGAGTACGTAAAGTACGACTTCCGGCAGTGAAAAATTCTTTGCGTCTTTAGGAAGTTTGTCCTGCTTGATGCCCTTCAACTTTTTCCGCAAGGTCTGCGTCACGGCCAGAACGAGTGAGGTGGGAAACCTGCATTTTTCAGCCTGCACACCTTTAACGCAAGGCTTGCGTGGACTGCAAGGTAACAGGACATCGTTAGTGCAGACAAGATACACTGAGATTCGTCAGCCGTCTTGACAGCCATACAATGATTAGACTTATATGGCTGCAATTCTTTCTTAGCGCATGGACAATCTCCTCAGCAAACATGCTAAGGAAGAAAGGCTAAGATAACTTCTAGAAACTTACGTTGGTTATTACAGCTAGGCAGGTAATGAGTAAAAGCGAGTCTCATGTCATTTTGACCAATCCTATCTAAAGCATCATCTACAGCTTCGTCACAACTAAAATCGCTTCCCCTTAAATTCTTGGTTTATTTGATGGGTGTTTAACGTCCCAAAGCGACACTTGCTATGAGGGACACCGTAGTGAAGGGCTCTGGAAATTTGGACCACCTGGAGTTCTTTAACGTGCACTGACATCGCACAGTACACGGGCCTCTAGATTTTCGCCTCCATCGAAATTCGACCGCCGTGGCCGGGAACGAATCCGAGATTTTCGGGCCAGCAGCCGAGCGCCATAACCACTCAGGCACCACGGCGGGGCCCTTAAAAGCTTGTTGACAGTACTGTGCTCGTCCCGTTACCTCATTACGTCCATGTTCGTATTTTTGCGCTCCTATGTCTTGCCTTACGACTGCGCTTTTTTACCATGGGCAGCCCATAGAAAAATACTTTATTCCTTGTTACCATGCCTTGGTAGTACCTAAAACCGGCCTTGAAATTTTAACGAAAAAATTCTTCACTTTCTACTGTGCCTGATGCTAATGTGTACTTTCGCAGGCATTCTAGGACGCCGACTGCACCGAGTAGAATGCTCTTATTTAACGTTGGTCACACGGTGACCTTTGAAGGGTATCACATATCAAGCGTATGAGCTCGACTCTTTTTCTGCACCGCGGCGTCGGCGTCTATTCACTTTCTCACGCGCAGTTTCTCTGTTCGCACTAGTTCCTTCAAACCTCGTACCATCCCTCCCATTCAAATACTCCCCGCTATTTTGCACTGCGTACACACAAAACCAACTGAGGTGTAACGGTAGCAGCAAAAAGGTACTCGCATAGCACCGCTAAAAACTAACGCTGCAGGAAACATGAGTATAATATATATTTATGCACGACACTTGAGAGCGCCGTGCGGGTATGTGGGTTAGCGTGCGCCACGACAAAGAGGCGAGAGCGTAGCCTCCGGAGCCGTGCAGCACGGGTGGCCGCACACCTGCGGCCGCTGGGCGCGCCGCCGTTGTCGGCGAACACGAAGGCTCGACGTCGTCGCGGTTATGCGAGCACGGGTCACGCCCTCTGGTTTTGTGAGGGGACCCGATGTTACCATTTTCTCTTTCACGCCCTGTATATATGCGGGCTCCGACTTTATATACTCATGGATTCCTCGTAGAGGTCTTTGTTTACCTTTTTACGTGGTGCCATCTCGCACAGGAGTGCCCTTTTATGAGCCTGAATTTTTTAGAAGCTATGTTTCAGTGCCGCACTTGTGCGTTTGTTATGCCAGTAGAAGCTTTCGCATCGCTGGAATTTGTGCGAGTGTAATGTCAGTGGCGATTTTATTGCCGTTTGAAGCTCAGCTTTGTCAGAGAGCAAATGATCCGGCTTGAAGCATAAAAATTGGTTTTGAAAAGTGAGAGCGATACCTCCTGGCATACCTACATCTTCAATCAAAGAATAAATCAATAAATTAGTCAATGAAGCTTTCTTATTCTTTCACATCCTTGTGAAAAAGATCCAAGGTACAAGACCCCTAGTGCAGCTTGAAATCTCCTTGGCTGCCGTAATTGCGTCGGCAGCATTTGCAGAAGAAACCCAAGACGCTCTTAGAAAAATCATTTCTGAAGCCCAACCGGCAGCAATGATTCAAAGCACTTAAAATACTGACAATAGCATATGGACGTTGTCAACAACATACATTGTAAAACACATTAATACTAAATATAAAAAATATCAAGAGTATTTCTCACATACATAACAGGTTATGAAAGGGCAGTTATCGGCTTAACGTGCAAATAGCCATGTAGTACACATTACTTATGATTACTGAAGGCTAAAATTAAACAGTGAAAAATGAAGCCACGCTCTAGACTATAATGTTATTAATATCAACGCATGTTTTAGTAAATGAGGTAAGGCATCTTCCAGCATCTGTTTCCCATAGGTCGTGCGACAGCACGGGACCTTCCAATGTTGAGCTACCCCACTACCATACGACAACTTTTCTAGCCAATTTTGCAAGCAGCTTCTGTCCTCAGTTGTTGTCCACAATATGTTCACGCATCTACTTGAACTGGCATAACTGAGTTAACTTAATCATATCAAATTTCTTAATGAGATGGGAGGTATACACTGTGCTGAACGTGCGTTTGCAAAATCACGTATTGGCTGTTCGCATTCTGAAAATTTTAAGAATATTGTCGGTGACTGTGCGGCATACTAAAAGCATATCCAGCAATTCGGACAAAAACATTTTTGAACCGGAAAGACTTTATGAGCGCAATTTTTTCATATATTGCATGATTTAACTGTAAAAATCAATATATCAGCACATCTTCCGTCGGCAAGCCTGATTTTTTTTTGTATTAACGTTTTTACTACCTAGCCGCCACGGTGGCTTAGTGCTTATGGCACTCGGCTGCTGACCCGAAAGACACAGGTTTGATCCCGGCCGCGGCGGCCGAATTTCGTTGGAGGGGAAATTCTAGAGGCCCGTGGGCTGTGCGATGTCACTGCACGTCAAAGAACCCCAGGTGGTCGAAATTTCCGGAGCCCTTCACTGCGGCGTCTTTCATAGCCTGAGTCGCTTTGGGACATTTAACCACCGTAAACCAAATAGTTTTTGCTATCGGCAAAAACTTTCTAGGTTGGTTTTTTTTTATGGTAGTCTTAACTGCTTGATTCGTGCAAAGGAAACGCGATAACAGAAAGATTTTGCTACATATCGGAAGAATGGACCATTGCCTTCAATATTTCTTTACCAGTATCTTACAGTTTTCCGAACATTCAAGATTTTTGTCGAAGAATGTCGGACATTTTGCGTTTTAGGCACAATCAAAACAGGGGTTCTGTCCAATTTCACATAACCTTGTAGAATACAACTATTCGATTTATCACTCCTGTTACTTTGCTAAGTTTCTTCAAAACCGAAGCGACTCCAACCCATGATCTGTATTGCTATAGGAAGAAAATTACTGCGAGTTCTAGTTAGTTCACTTGTTTTATGTCTGGCATATGAAATGCAGTGGGTTTCTTTCATAGACGTTCCCATACAAACCCATTTATGCTTTATATATATATATATATATATATATATATATATATATATATATATATATATATATATATATATATATATATATATATATATATATATATATATATATATATATATATATATATATATATATATATATATATATATGGGTGCTCCAGTGTTTATCCATGTAAGCTTAGTTTTGTATTGATGAGGCGGACTTTTCCTGAACACCATGTATTACAGCGCTATCTGTAATGAAACGTTGGCCCGTCTCACGGCGTTTGTCGTCCGGAAGGATGTAATACCTGTGAATAAGATAAGTACAGATGCAGAACAGGCCTAGATTTACCTTTGCACATTTGGCACCTGTGTGGATGGACGGACGTACAACCAGAGCAAGAGCAGGGGAACGGGACGCCAGGAGTTCGAAGACAGAAAGTTGAAATTTAGCCGTGTAAAGCACGTCATGCATTAGAATTCACTAAAACAAGGAGATCATAAAAAAATGATGTCAGAACAATTACTTTCTGTTAAAGCTTTAATCATTTTTATAATTTTTTTATATGAAAAAAGGCGACGAACTTTTATATTTTTATAACATAGCTTGTCCACCGCACCCTTATGTCATTGGGAAATACCTGGTGCCAAGGTTCTAAACTATCCAGCTCTCCGCCGCAGCTTGCGTTAGTGACAACTGGGCGATGAGCCAATTAATCCCATAAGAACGCCAAGTTTCGCTGTTGAGATGCGTATTGAAGGTGACCTTTATTTATTTCATGTAAACCGCAGGGCCATTGGTATATAGAGGGGAGTAGTTAAAGGCACAAAACGAAAAATAACAATACAATAAACGGAATTGAGCCATTTTGATTAAGAAAGTTGCAGACGTGTCTACTCACACAATGTTATATAAAGCATTCTTTAAAAGCTGGCAATCTTTAATGGTTGCGGTCGGTGTGGGAAGGTGATTCCACTGTGCTGCTGTACGCGGTAAAAAGGATTGAAAGGACGCGTCACTTCTCTAAAATTGGACACTGACATTGTAGGTGTAGCCTAAACGCGATTATAGGTCATGTGGGGCAGGGACGAAGTCACTACGAAACTGGGATGTTAAAATACAGTACGGAACAGACAGGTACGAAACATTTCATGACAGGCTTAAATTTTTCATGCTTCCTACATCGTACTGGGGCTGAACGCAACATCAACTATTTTCTCCTGAAAGGAAGTGAAGACTTTGGTATAGCTTAGACTAACGCATCATCATCATAATAATAATCATCAGCCTGATTACACCCACTGCAGGGCAATGGCCTTTCCCATGTCTCTCCAACTAACCCGGTCCTTTGCCAGCTGCGCCAGCCCTATGCCTGCGAACTTCTTAATCTCATCCGCCCACCTAAACTTCTGCCGCCCCCTGCTATGCTTGATTTCTCTAGGAATCCATTCCGTTACCCTTGAGGACCAGCGCTTGTATTGCCTTCGCATCACATGCCCAGCCCAAGCCCATTCCTTCCTCTTGATTTCGACTAGGATGTCATTAACCCGCGTTTGTTCCCTCACCCATTCTGCCCGCTTCCGGTATCTTAACGTTACACCTATCAATTTTATTTCCATCGCTCGCTGCGTTGTCCCTAACTTAAGCTGAACCCTTTTCGTTAGCTTCCAGGTTTCTGCCCCGTAGGTGAGTACCGGCAAGATACAGCTGTTGTACACTTTTCTCTTGAGAGATATTGGTAAACTACCACTCATGATCTGCGGGAATTTGCCATATGCGTTCCACACCATTCTTATCCTTATAGTTATCTCCCTCTCAAGATCCGGATCAACTGTCACTACCAGCCCTAAGTAGATGTATTCCTTTACCACTTCCAGCACCTCGCTACCAATTGTGAACTGCTGTTCCCTTGCTAGACTGTTGAACATTACTTTGTTTTTCTGCATGTTAATTTTTGGACCCGCCGTTCTTCTCTGCCTGTCTAACTCATTGATAATGATTTGCAGTTCATCTCCTGAGTGACTCAGCAAGAAAATGTCATCAGCTAATCGCAGATTTTTTACGTATTCTCCATTAACTCTTATTCCCAGCTGTTCCCAATTCAGGCCTCCAAATACGTCCTTTAAACAGGCGGTGAATAGCATTGGCGAGATAGTATCTCCTTGCCTAACGCCCTTCCTTATTGGAATTTTATTGCAGACTTTTCTCGCAATCAATGAAGGCGATATATAGGAGTTGGTTATACTCTGCGAATTTCTCTATCACCTGATTGATAGTGTGAATATGGTCTATTGTTGAATATCCTTTACGAAAGCCTGCCTGATCATTTGGTTGATCAAAGTATGTGGGGAGCTAACTACATTTTTTGAATCCGGTCACATGGGAAAATCATTGGGTATTAAGCTGTACTAAATTGGACTCGCTGAACACAGTATTGCCGCAATTATTTGCAGCGTTCAATTCATGAGAGGGAACTCTTTGTGTATTTACGGCCGCCAGTAGAGGGTGCCATCATTTTCTGTTCGTCACTCGTGCTTAGTTATAATAAAAACTAAAAAGTTTATCATGTTGGGATAGTTCTTTTCTTTGGAACGACTTGATGAAAGGAAGGTTACAAACAAAGCAACGATGAGGTAAAAATGCGAGCGATTGCTACTGTTTCATATATTCCCTACATCACTGAGCACGACTAGGTTGTTCCGCGAGCGACTGTGACCCCTAAATCTGCTTCTACGGTGATTGTGGCCGACAGAGTGCGGCCGACATCAATAAGCATTATAATCACCACCATGGTCTACTCCACGTGTCACAGCATGCCACCATCGTGGATATTTAATTCTGCGGCCGCGGGTACGAGTTCACCCAGTAAACGGTTCTAGTTCTGTGCCAGCCTGCAGGTCGGCTTTCTGCGCCTGCTTTCTCGACTGCTGTCATCGCAAACTTGTGCACTATTTAAAAAAAAAGGACAGTAGAAAGGTAATAAGTGCAGCAGTTACTGACTCTGGATGCATTTTGCTACTTTTTTTAGTAATTATTTACTACCCCTATCGAAGCATAGTGAGCAAAAGTAAGCCCTATGGCTTCTTGTTACTACCTAGTTAATAACCGTTCTTTTAACCCGAAAACAAAGTCATGTAATGCAATTGACACAGACTGTTGTGTGAATAAAATTGTTTTGCAAATAAACATTTCTGCTGCGGCGTGCAATTAGGTAGATTAACCTGTTTCGACAATCGCATCTTCACATTTAAGGCTGGTATCGTAGCTCAACGGGTAAGAGCCGCTAGTCCCTGACTGAGAGTCAGATTTATGGAGTATATAAGGCGGAGAAAAATTTACCTCTGTATGCGCTGTGCCCATGTCACGCCTGTGTGACCCTTTCTCATCTATGTTTTTTTTTGGCTTTCGGAACCTTTGCGTGTGGCCGCGGCATTGTTGCTTGATGCTACCACCACGCATAATTTGTACACGTAATGCACAATGTCTAAGCCTGAGAGTGTGATTTACGGCCAGCACACACTGGTAGCTCTGACTGCTGTCGGTAATTAGCAAAATTGAACATATAGCTTTTTATTATTCTGCTGTGCATAAATTTAACACGCCACACCAGCACACCGTACGAATAACCTAGCACATAAGCTAAATTAGTTTCCACCAATTTTTTTAGTAAATATTGTTACGTGACGGCCGGTCCAAGAATGAGACGAGATGACTGATGACAATGAGATGTTTAATGGCTGCTGGCCTAGCGCGAGCGTTCTGTCTCGGGTCACTGCCAACTTCGTCTCCTTCGTCACACTACCCGGGGCCACCGAGCGATCTTCCCGATCGGTGACTAAGAGACGCGCGAAGTGGGGATGGGCTTCAGAGGATGGTGGGACAGGAAGGAGAAGGTGGTGTGGTGCTGGCCGCCACGATGAATGAGATGGCTGAATGAATCCTGGTCCCCTGAGCTTCCGGGCCGCAGGTCGCCAGGAGCCACCGGCCGAGGCCCCAGGTCGCGCCGAACGGCATGGGCAGGGGAACGGTGTCGTCACGTGTGGACAAGCGTCTCGGGTCGGTGGGGTCGGCAGGTCGGGTCCTTGCGTCAGGCTCAGTTCGTCGTGTTGAGTGGTCTGGGCGGGGGACGGGAGAAGGGGGTGTGGGACAACGGCGAGGTCGGTTCGAGTCTGAAAGGCTGGGGTACGACGGCCGAGCAACGCAGGCCAAGAACTCACGACCGACGACCATGGCTGACGCAGGACGCCGAAGCTCCAGGACCAGGATGTCGATGATACCCAGTAAGCTCCACTAAATGTTGCGTGACGGCCAGCCGAAGAATGAGACGGGTTGACTGATGGCAATGAGATGATTTAATGGCCGCTGGCCTAGCGCGAGCGCTCCGTCCCACGCCACTGCCGGCTTCGTCTTCTTCGTCACAATACTACTAGCTTTTTATTTGTGACTGTAGTGCTCTTCACTAGCTCCTGAGGTAACTTTCACTATAGTTTTACTTTCCTACCTCCAGTTACTGAGGAGGCAGTGATCTGTGTGACAAGTAACCGGGTAGTATACTTAGTGAATTTTCCGACCTTTTTTTTTTTTAAGAGTGTAGTGTTCAGTCGGACGGACCACTTTATCTTGAAAACAATGTGCTTTTGTCGTGGACTGACACCCATATGCCGAAAAGGCTTTCATCGTTGAAATAGTGTTTATTGCTAACCAAAGAAATTATAGGCATAGAAAGCAGGAAGATGGGACTCTTGACTACACAACGTTAAGCAACGTTGCGACAAGAGGAATTAACTTCGCCCAGACGGGGACAAGTCCTCTTGTCAAAACGTATCTAGCAGACTGAGGGCTTCCGTCGACCCCTGTTTATTTTGTTTTGGTATGTGAAGAGATAATAGTTAAGTGTATTCTTTTAATTTTAATTGCTCATACATGTCTTTTGGTAATGCTTTTGTTACAGTTTATTACTGACGTGCAGCCGTATTCTTTTATTTTATTTTGTATTCTTCATTTATCGGCTTATTGCTGTAGTATAGTCGTCGTTCTTTCTTTAAACACCATTCCAGTAACTCGCTGCGTTTATACTGAGATCATTTTATTATGTGCGATAGTTGTTCATTCCTATGGGATTTTTTTTCATTTATTAGCTACAATAAATAAATAAATAACTACAATAAATAAACCACAAAACTACAAGATGGAAGTCCGTCTGGTTGGGTTCTTGAGATAGTTGAGCGAAAACTGGCGCCAACCAATACTTTCTTTGCCCAACGTTTCGGGACCAAGAAGGGACAGAGTTGGTCCCGAAACGTTGCTTGGCGTCAGTTTTCTCTCAACTATCTCATCTCAGTTTGTTTTCCTTATTTATCGAAGAACAGGAAGTAGTGTAAAAGCTAGCTGCAAGTGTTTCCAACGTTTGCGGCGTAATTAAGATATACATCTCTGCGCGTACGTTCAAATAGTTTTGAAAGGTTCTGCCTCTGACACTAGACTAAAACAAGGCTGCTGTCCAGGAACCATCCTGGATCCTCCCTGCATTGCTCGGTCGCGCGCAACGAAAAACACCCGCCACCGGTGCATAAAAATTGACACATGGTGTACGTGACAGCACCAACGGTCAATTCCCACGCACTGAGCCTCACACCTGCTATAGATAGCCACCGACCGGCATACGGTAATGCATCAAAATGCGCGCTAGTTGGTTGGGAGGCCGTAAAGGCGTCACTAACTGCGTGACGAAGCTGGCCACACATGGGAACCGTGCTATACGGCTGGCTATCCAGCTTTTCGGTTGTGCCATATCTTGAGCCAACCAGTCTATTTTGTGACAGCCTCGTGGTGTAACGGCCGCCACCTACAGTTCTCTAGGTATAATTACATAGTGAAAAAGTATACAATAAACAAACACAAGCAATGCGTCACTTAATAGAACGAGCATCGTTGGCTGATAGCGTACGCACGAGTAGTTTTTTCCCACAGTTGCGCGCAATGCACTGGACGTGTTAGCGATATGCCTGAGTGGCGCGGCGATTTTACCGCCCCCCCCCCCCTTTGCCCCATCGCCTGCCGCAGAACAGCAAGAGCGTAAGTTCGCGTTCGGAACCGCGCGGTTCATGCTTTATGTCAAGTGGTGGCCAAGTTGCTTTTGCTCGGGCTACCTCAGAATAAGAACCCGACAGCGGCGTCAGTATAAGAGTCAGCAAGTATTATTAAATGAGTAAAGAATAACAGCAAGAAACATTTACTAACCACGAGAAAATTGGCAGATTTAAAAATTGCAGAGGTTGACACAAGAGTGCACAAAATACACGGACAAGTGTTGACGGCAGATTGTCTGTCGTGTCCACTCATCCGTCTATTTTGTGTCAGGCATGGTTTATCAGCTAGCCCGGACACGCATCGTACTAATCGCAGAGACTCTGCTGTCAAATCAGTAGTTGCTGACAGTTGCCTAAGTGTGCGTTATACACGACTCAAGCCAAAAGACCAACACGAGTGCACGCTCTTTTTTGTTCTTTCTGGCATAAACCAAAACATTTAATCCCGTCGAAGTGCCTGGGAACTAAACGTTAGACACCTTTAGTTAATGACGAGCGAATGAGTAAAAATAATAACCAGGTTGTAAAGTTACACTTAGGCCAAACCACCAACGTCTGACGGGGTATACGGCAAAAGACCATATACCTTTTTGGAGTCATCAGCCATCGGCGGCGTGCTGTTTTTTTCTTCTACTTAGTCAAGTTATCCTCCCTCTGAAATAATTAATAAATCACTTGCTCTCACTGAGCAATGTTAAATATTTGCAGAAATATTCGTACATGATTTCCTTCGTTTCAATAACTGTATCCTGTTAGCATCTTTCGTGTGTATCCTAGCAAGCAGGAACGCCCTCAGGATCTTCGTAGCGGAATACCGAGTCAAATTTTGGGGAGACATGATGCCGCTGTGCCATTAGTGCTCTTAGATGCAAAAAGATATAAAATGAACCAGTTACACAGCCGATACCTTCGCATACTCGCTGACCGTCGAAGGGGCCTAATGAGGTCCGAAGGAAGCGCTGAGCAATTTTTTTTTTTGTAAGGGCTGGCTCTTTCGCTAAGTCAAGCCGACTTTTAAAGTATCTGCCTTCTAACTTCTGGTTCTGCTACGTGTAAAACGGCTGCATTTCAGCCTTCTTTAGAATTCTCTATGCTGAAGACATTGAAACGCCCACCACAGCAGTAACATCAGGCCCGCTGGCATGACGGTTTCATGTCACGATAACCAAAATATCGCTTTCGGCCTTTTCACTGACTTTCATAATTTCTTCCGCCGCGTATTGGTGAAGCTACCTGCTTCTGCACGTAATTGCCCATTATTGTGTCGGCAGTTGGTTTTTAACCAAATTTGATCTGCCTTGACCGCCTTCCTCTTGTCGCCACTCTGCTCCAGAGGCTGCGAGAATGGTCGCCTTCTGCTCATTTAACAAGAGCGTGCTTATTGCAGTGCAAGTGATGAATATCTTCGCAGCGGTTGGAGGAGGCGCCACACTCATCGAGTGCTCGACCTCACAAGCGCCCGCTCTTCGATTCGCTGAATTCGATCAAGTTCCCTATCCTTCTTAGACAAAGAAAAAGCATTTGGCTGAGTCGAAAAATCGTATGCATATGTATATATGCAGGAAGGCACAGAAGGACGGGGCCTCTTGCCATATCACTTCGGAGATCAAATGAAACCCATACTAGGTGTGTGGCTAGGATGGTAGAAATTGTTTTTATTTTGTTCACTCTTGATCTGTCATCATTGTTACGAACAGTGAAGTAATAAATGCACCTTGGGCCGAACTCAATCAGTAGCGGTCTTTGTTAAACGGTACAGCTGTTTAAGGAACAGGAACAGGGGACGAACAAGCGGAAGAACAAACGGGCGGGCGGAAACTTTCGCCAGAACAACCGTTCGCCCGGAGTGACAGAGGTCACGACTCATGTATAGAGTGAAAACAAGGCGGCGATAGTCTCTTTTAACACATCGACGAGGGGGCGATGGAAACGCTTCATGACGGTTAGAAGGTAGCAGTTGAGGGAAGCAACGCCTTGGACAGTGCTTAAGTTGGCAGGAGGGGGGTGGCAAAGCCTCCAACTTGAGAACTGAGATAAATCTTCACACGGCCGCGCGGTGTGTTCAGAGGCGCGGCTGTTACTGGTCCCGCTCGCTTTCGCCTATTGAGACTACCCCGAGAGGTCAGCACCATCCGGTTACCGAGAGGGTGAGGTAAGGAGGCCGCAGCGGGAGAGGGACTCGCTCCCACGAAGCGCGACTCCCGCACCGGTAGTCGGCGGCTGTTAGGCGGTTAATTAATTATCGAAAACGAAGCTACCCCCTGCCCCTCCCCAATACATAGAGGCTAGTGACGCCGGCAGCAGATGACGCCTCGAAATTAGCGGGTCGCTGTGCTCAAGCTGTGTTTTTTTTTCTTTTTTTGTACCCTCACGCTTTTGCCGCATCTTTCACTTCCTTCGACCCGGAATATTAACTCCGGACCACGTTTCCAGTGAAGCAAGGCGCGTGCTTGCTGGTGACGCAACTCCACGGCGGCGCCCCTGTGCTAAATAGATTCAAAGCGTGCGCTTTCTGGCCGGGAAAAGCTGGGCTTCGAGACAGGGCCCGTTCGACAGACGGTGTCGCATCTGTTGCCTAGCGAGCACCTAAACCAGGCTCAGAAGCCCTTCACGTGTGTAATGCATGTAGATCGAAAGAAGAGGGAATCTTCTCGTGTGAACGGGCGTCGACATATGGCGGGCTTTGTCTTTAAACTGCTAATGAAACGTACAGCCGGTTCGCTTGACCCTTTCTGGTGGCTTGTACCTTGCTGAAGTCTTCGCCGTCATGGAGGCGTCTACAAGAAAAAGCCACACACAAGCGCTTATGTGCTCATAGATTTATTTTCTGTTTCTTCTCAGAACACGCAAACAATGAACTTTTTCCCTTGATAAATAAATGCCTCACAGCTTTGAGAAACGTTGGTCGCTTTTTCTTCTGACCTGAAATTCGAGTAATTATTGTGGTGCCCTGGTGAACCGGATGTAACCAATTGGCTCTTGAACGCATTCATGAATTCCTTATTTATATTGTGATGACCCCCATAATGCGCAGGTCCACACGGGACGGAGAGGCAAAGAGACACCGTATGGCTTAGTTTAAACAAACAGATATATTCAATAATTATACATGATTAAGATTCAGAGGCTGGGGCGTCCGAGCTTACGTGCCGACGACTTCATGGGGGCGATGGAGTGGCTCCGGAGTTGGGCTCGAGCGGTTGCTGGCAGAAGCTGCACGCCGTCGGGCTTCGGCGCTGAAGGCCCTCTTGGCGAATGATGTCGTCCTCAGCGTCCTTCTTCTGTACTGCTTGTCCATTTTTATATCCTCTTCTCCCCACACTCCCTAGGGTGAGGACGCCCATGCCGGAGGGGAAGGAGGGGGGCTAGGGCTTTCACTTGGGCGCACAAACATACCACCGCACTTATGGTCTCGCCCCCCTCACGTGTTGAGTCCGAGGGAAAGAAGGTTGTCTTCGAGGTAGCGCATAGCGTCGGCTGTGGTAAGGCGCGCTCTGGCCCGCTGACAGTTCCCGCGGGTCACCGGCCTCCGTTCTCCATCCATCAACTGACACTCGCTCCTCAAGGTAAGGCGCGCTCTGGCCCGCTGACAGTTCCCTTGTCCTGGGATGTGCTCGGGAGGGCCGCCCCTGGAACCGCCACGGCAATTAGAAGAGGATAAAGCCCGTTTCCCCGCGGCGGCGGCGGCGGGTCCGGTTGGGTCCGGTTGGGCTTAAACCCCTTCGTTCTGGTCGTCACTCTCAACGAGCATGGCTGGGTAATTGATGATGCCGCTGTCATCTGGGTCTCCGTCCACGCCGCGCCGTCGAACGCGGAACCTCGTAGCACACACAAGGAACGTCACAATATCTTGGTGGGAAGGGTAACATTTTAAGGGCACGTCGAGACGAAAACACTGCTTAAATGCATCTTGAGGCAAGAAACCAAAACAGCTTGCCGCAAAGCAGCTGTAGGCTATAGCAAACAAAAGTAAAGGGATCATCCTTGATCTTTGGCCAAAGAGCAGTTAACTTTAGTACCATTGCATTCATTCAATAGATGCGATACGGGCTACGTCGGAAAACAAATGAGGGAAATATAAATGCCGTTGCTATACATATATGCAACAAGCAACCTACGTATATACACTCAGAACGACATACTTATATAACTAGTCAGTTTGTTGAGATTTATAAATTTTGTGATGTGCTCATCGATATTGGGTGGCAGGCAGTCCGGTGAGATGATGACGTGAGGAAATTTTATGTGATAGGCCGGACACGGCTTCTGCAGGCCAGGCATAACTGAAGATTAATCGAAGCGGCCTTTCGTCTGCAAGGAACTTACCCTCAGGGCTCATGATTTATATCTTTTCGCTAAAACAAAGCAACTAGAAGTGTGTTGCGTGTAATCCTTCTATGTGGTTAGCAATTAGTCGTTCCTATCCTGACCGGCACCTTTTCCTTACCTCATATCAGAAGTGTTCACT
Organism: Amblyomma americanum; assembly: GCF_052857255.1. Lineage (NCBI taxonomy): Eukaryota > Metazoa > Arthropoda > Arachnida > Ixodida > Ixodidae > Amblyomma > Amblyomma americanum. The sequence goes on from NC_135503.1 coordinate 109,693,943, forward strand.
TTTTAGTACCTTCACAACTCAGAAGGTGGAAGACCAAATCTCGACGGGCTAAAAAATATAATGGAAACGAAAGGACCCGCCCTTTTGCGGCTTCACGTCTCTGCTGCATCATATCGAGCATCATCCATCGAAGACTGCATGACAACTGCTTCCTCAAGACAGCGCTTGCGCGTTAGTGTTGAATCAGAGCACAAGCTCAGTAGGATTCAGAGCCTCTCGATGTGATAAGGGAATAATTTTCCAAAGTAAGCATTGCCATTAAGAACCCGTAGCGTTTGCGTTCTCTTTCTCTTGGAAGCAGAACACGTGTACTGAAGTGTAGGCAATTCTTATTGTTTTAAAGTGCACCATTGCCTTTCGAGGAGCAGGTCAAAGGACGATGCTTAAGCGCGCACTGCGGTTGTCAGAAGACCGCTGCATATGGTGGTCGGTAGCGAAGTTACGCTCGGTCTATCGGCCGATGAACTGGTGTGTCGAAAGACGCCGTTCGTTTAATGAGTCACGACCACCTCTCGCGACGCTCGCACACTCCCGTCGGCGGAGCCACCGGGGCGGCTCGCCGAGGCGAGCGGATTTTGCGAAACCGCGCCGGCACGAAGTTAAGGGAAGGAGGATGAGGCGCAAGCAAGCCCCATCTGTTGGCCCTGGGAACGCGCCGCCTTGCTATTGATTCAGTGCCTGGTTAGCCGGAGCTTCGTCGACCTGCTTTTATGAAGCATTCTTTTTAGCTGCGCCGGTTCTTGGGCCGTGTATACTGAAAAGTGCGCAACCTAACATGTATACACAATCAATGGCGAATGTCCGGACCCCGTAGAGTATCTGTTACGGGTCCAATTGTACTTATTTTTGGAAGTGTGGCGGGGAGTTTGAAGGTTGCTTCACTTCCGCCACCGGTTGGCCCGGTATTGCACTACCTCCGGGATCGGCCTTGTCTTTAGCGCATCTTTACTATACTACCTTTCTATTCCATCTTTCATCTCTCCTACTATCTGCACGTGGTAGCGATTGTGGCTCTGCTTGAGCCAGTGAGCAGGCCAGTGCACTTTCCTTTTCTTTCTTCCTGGCAAAAACAGACAGACAGACCTAACATGTATCTAAGCTACCCATGCGCCAGGGGGAATTTTCGTTGTGGTTTCCAGGGGCGGGTTTTCGTTTTCAGTAGTCAAGCGAGTGACTATATCCTTCCCTATAGATGCGCAATGACAGTTATCAGTTAGTGCATTGGATTCCGTGTGGGCCATCATGGTTGAGCTCGCGCGTGGCGAGTTCCTGGTCTGGAAAGAGCGAATACTGGAAGACGCGATATCCAGGAAAGAACAAAGGAGGAAGGGAAAAATAACGAATTGCCCTGACCACGAGTGTTAATTACTGTCATCTATACATGCTTGCTAACAAAACTGCCTTAGCGCGTCCGACAAAAGAATTCCGGATTTCTGTCTCAAGTTCCGGGATACGCCTTTTAATTCGGAACTTGAAGAATATCAGAGGACGAGGCATATTGCTAGCTTTCATAATTATGACCTGAGTGATTTTTTTTAATCCATCCTCTATCATGAATGTTACAGGGTAAAATTTTTTTGTTAGACACATGTGCGGGAAATGGCTTGGGACGTTTAAAAAATGTCTTGTTCGCACCGTCCGTTAGGTATGGCTCGATGACAACGCATGTAGATGAAGAGACAAGTCTGTGTTAGATGCAAGAGCTCCAAATATAATTATAATCGACGGCAATTCACATGCCACAAAGATTTTAAGTCCTCTGTAGCTTCCTTGACGTGAATTCGCGGTCCAGGCTCAGTATATGCTCTAAGTGAACTCGAGCTTAAGGTTAAGGTTAATATTTATTTTTTCTCAAAAGAAACAAAAAACCGTGACAAAGGATCTGAACGCCTGGCAAGGCAACAGCTCCCGAGCAAAGATAACACGCTGTGCAAGAAGCAGAAACTGAATTTTTGCGCAATGTTCTAGCGGCGTTTTTCTCAGCAACATTGCTGTGGCTTTCTTTGTACAGCATCACAGCTGTTTCACGCAGTCAGGGTATATGCGCGATGCGCGCACGCACGCACTCTCACACACACAAAACAAAAAACCTGCCATAAACACCGCTAGCTCCGTCCCGCCCACCTCTTGAGAACATGGGTGGTCACTGGCCTTTGACCTTTCGTGCACGACCACAGGAGGGCGGTCGCTGACACCTAGTTAGCGGCTGACCTAGTAAGTGCTGCTGCTTTCCCGGAAGTGTATTAGCGCGGGAATAAATAAAAATTAAAGACAAATTGATTTTGCAACATCGGCCCATGCGATGACTTTAGTCTGAAATTGCAATTTTTGTTTTCGGCGTGATCCACGCGGATGGGGAATCCTCAAACCTCACTTTAAAACAAGCGCACTGCAGACTTTTTTACTGAACTGCATTTTCCGAAAAAAAATGCTTTCTCATAGAAACAAGTTAAAAGCAGGAACAGGAGTGATACATCTCACACTACTGTGCACGAATAACGTGTGTTGCGTCTTTGGGCACAGTGTAATGCTTTCAATAGCTTATAAAACCAAGACTGCCGTTTTACGCGGAGGTTCTCATTGAGCAACCCTTCGCCCGCATACAGAGTACGTGGTGCCATACGGGAGCGGAACGAATGCACAATAAGTTAGAGCGTAAATCTTTGGGTTCTTTGTAACCACAATCTTAAAGAAGAAAATGCGATAGCATGTAGCTTGCTGCTACGGCGTCTAAAATGAGTGTCCAATGCTATTCCAACGGTTTTTCCGGCAAAACTCCAGCTGGAACCGTTTCCGTTGTCCTTATCGTGGTATGCGTGGGTTGTCACGTTGTAGATTGTTCGAATACGTTCCATTGCATTATCATATGGATCGTGATAATCCGACTCACTAATCCACCTTAATCCGTTTTCTAGGGTGCACCTGCTCCCAAAATATTTGAGGTCCTTATGAAATTTTGGTGGTGGGCCGACTCGCAAATTCGGGGGACGTCGGATTTTCAGATTTGGTGGTGTTGATCACGTCACGACCTTGTTGACCAGTCGAGGAACTTCGTGACAACGAAGCCGGAAATCAAAGGTTTGGGTCAAATTTTCGCACCGCACATATAGCGCGAGTAGCGGTGGCCCTGGGTCATGCGAAGAGTCCACGCACTGTTAACACAGCAGCACGAGAAACCAAGGTGCTTTTATGCGCACTCTACACAGCTCAAGCGGCAGAGTGAAATAAGCGTGGTGACTGCGGTTCGCAAACAGGCGACATGTATGTTGCGTGACTAATTAATGAGTCCACCAAGATTACTCCTTATACCGGAAGCTGCGCACTGAATCAGTATAGAGCACAAAGAGTGATCAAGACTCTTTGGTCGCACATCGACATTTCCACGTTCATGGCACATGACATTTCCAAAGAGTTAGCAAGAACAAAACACACGGCGAATGAGAGGCGACCTTATCAATCTAGTTATAGCATAGTGCCTCTTTTTTCTGCCACGCCCATTATTGCCGCAAATGCAGGGACAAGGCTTTATAAACATGTTCCATGCAAATCGAAAGAGCGAGAAGGACTCTATGTTTTATCCGCAGGACTCTATGTTTTATGTTCGGCCACCATCCTTTTTCTTGCAGTTCAGTTTCACTGCGAATCTAGAGTCAACCACATTTATTTATATACTTATGGGTTTATTTATTTGTTTATTTATCAACGTAGCTCAATAAGGCTCTAGGCGGACGTTACATGGCGAGGGGAGGCGGGTGCAAGCAAAACTGTTACACAAACGATCTGTACGCACACGTACTTCACCGCAGTCGGCAACCAGTATATTCATGTAAAAGAAAAACAGTTTTGAGACTGAATATGCTACCAAAAAAGAAAACAATTCTTCCTCAGACAACAGCCTACTTGTAAAATAAAATTGGAGAACGCTTAATCTGTGCCTTAAAACGTAGTACGGGATAGAGCTAAAAGCCTCACTTTAACCAAGCTGCACGAACGTTTAATTGCAGAGTGAGTAAACGTTGGGTTTGATTTAACTAGCACACATTAGAGAGACCAAGACAGACTTTCGCCTCCTCAAATATGGCCTGCAACCACTCAATAGTAGTACCCAATAGTACCTGCGTGGACTATGGGTAGCGCGTCTGACTCGCAGCCTAAGGATCACGGGTTCATTGGCGACAATTTACCCGAATTTCCTTTTCAGCGCAAATCGTTTACTTCAAATACTTACATGACTCAATGACGTTTGAGTCGTGTTGAAACCTTCTGATCACCAGTTTTCTAATGTTTTGATCACTTTTAAAGTCCGCCGCTTCACCTGTGACGTAGCCAAGTTTACAACCAGTCTAGGTTTTTCCTCACCGCTACAAAGGACGCCCCCGGATTCTGAGCAGAATTGAATCTTTAAACACTGACAGCAAACATTCCACAGCTACTGCAAAGCAATGTCTAGTATTTCAGCGTTTCGAGGGCGTGGAACGAGTGGCCAGGGATCGTAACCACCTCTCTGGAGAAGACTCCGCAATCAGAAATGGCAGCATTATTATTAATTCACACAAATTGCGAGTGGAAATTAGCATAGCAAAGGCAAAAGTAACCTGACTTATCACACCATTTAGCGCCATACAATGTCATTACTTTTTAAGCAATCTGCTCCTAGACTGTATTCGCCTTTAAGTACTAAAGTGTTCACTCAGCATCCGACCTTTCTTGGGACCACCACAAGGATGCGATTATTAAGGCACCGAAAGCCTTCGGCTTCCTTAGACGCCACCCGCGGCTACCATACATATTTTGCAATTAAAGTATGTACGGACAGTATGTACTTTGTAGCCGAACAAATTTTGCAACAAAACTGGAACCACTGAAAATAAATTCGCCCGTGCCAATGCCAAGAATTGAGTTGTTTTTTTTTTTGTTTTTAAATGAGCCACATCCCACTAAACGCGATCTGCGAAAAACGCGGAAGTTTATAATCCGCACAAATCGTAGCACTATCGAAGCTATATGTGACATTCTCTACATATTAGTTATAGCACCTTTGTGCCTCAATTTAATTAAAAATTCGGCAAGTAATTTAGTCATTATCAGAATGTGAACTTTAGATTTTACTATTTTGGTGTGAAAATCTAATTTGACCCCGTTTTGTTCTTAAAACTGTAACTCAGCAGTTGCCTTTAAGGTTCTGTTTGTGATCTGTAGCCAGCACTTCAGTGACAGCGTTCTTATCTCTTGGTCAGACTTCCGCAGTAGGTGGAATGTATGGGATCTAAAATATATTTTACTTCACTGTGTAGCATTCTAAATTCATGAGTGGTAGCGAAATAGTAGCAAGTAACGGACACAAAACGACAGGACAACAGCTGGTATTATTGTTTCCTGTCTGCCTCTGCTGTTTCGATTGTAGTAGAGAACTGAAAAATCCGCTGCCAACTATAGTCCAAATCAACGCTTTAACATTAACTGTAGCTGAGGCACATCCTTGCTTCGTAGGTGACGGGGCTAATCATCCCGTCGTTATCGTCGTCTTCTGGGTTCAGATCTTCCGCCGATCTCTTCATATCCTTCTCAGTCGACAAAGAAGTGGCGCCGGGGAAGGAATAAAGGAAACCACTCGCGAAACAGTTCGGCTCACGAGGCTCAAGATGACAAAGAAGGCTCTCAAGAGCAGAGGTGCGCATTTGACCTGAGGAGGAGGAGGAGGAAAAAACTTGTATTGCTTTATTAAGCAGAGGTGTTAGCGGCTTCCGGATGTCTTCTTCCCTTGGGCTGAAGTCCCGGTTGATCCGTTGGTTGCCTTGTTCCAGGGCCCCACTGAGCCGTGCCACCTCGCATGCGTGCTGCACTGGTCCTCTTTGGACCGACAGCTCACTGCTAGTGAGCAGGCCTTCCCACTGTTCCGCATTGGGCTCCTTTAACTTATGGAAGGAGAAGTTGCTCTTGCATTCCCATGTGATGTGGTATAACGTGGGGGTTGCCCCGCACCACGTGCATGTGTCCGCGTATTGGTTCGGATACATTTTGTGGAGTGTGTGTAAGTTGTGGAAGGTTCCTGTCTGCAGTCTTCGCCAACAGACTGCTTCGTGTTGTGTTAAGAGTGGGTGTGGCGGGGGATACGTTATTCTCCTGCCTCTGCGATAATTCAGTATCTCCGCGAACGTTGGCTCCACCGTCGTGGTCCGTTGATGTTCCGAGTCCGTTGATGTATCCGTTCGGTTAGTAAGCTCGCGAGCTAGATCATCGGCCCTCTGGTTCCCCTTCACTCCGGCGTGTCCCGGTACCCAGAAAAATCTTATGTTGTATTTGTGTGCTCGGGGGCCCTGCTTGGAGGATTATGCGCAGCGCCCCTTTGCTGACTCTGCCTGCGGTGTAGTGTCTGCATGCCGTTTTTGAGTCCATAAGAATTGTGAGCGACTCGTTCCTATGGTACCCTTCCGCTACCGCTAGAGCTAGGGCGGCTTCTTCCCCCTCGGATACCCTACAGCCTCCCAGTGTTGCGCAGGAGATCATATCACCTTTGTGATTCACCACCACTGACGCAACTCTGTGTTCCTGAAATAACTAGACTTCCCCTCAGCCTCCAACAAAATTTGGTGACCTGACTCAACCTCAACTTCACCACTTGAGGTTGAGGTCGGACGCCGGACCTCAAAAAAAATAAAAACAAACAAAACTGAAATTTGAGTAGGCAATTAAAAATCTATCGACCGAGAATCCTGCGAGTGAAAAAACCTAATATGACGGGAGAAACTTGGTAACAACTAGTTATGGCATTTAAAGGCGTATAATTATTAGATATGTGGCGTACTGTGACCGAAGGTGACCGTTTTTACTCAGAGGCATGTCAAGAGTAAATGCCGAAAGGCCCCACAAAAGTAGCTAGCCATGCTACCTCGACTGTTGCATACCACTTTTACACCCGATAGTACATCACTATCCAATGTATATGGAAGAAGAAAAACCGGAATTCTGGCATAAGAGCTGGAAGGGTTTATTTATGCATGATTTCTACGTGGACTGCTGCTAATCATGAATATCGTTAACGTCGTTTTGGAGGTATAATTGATCATATGCGTCATTAGTGGTTTGGTAAAAAGCATGGTTATGAGTAAACATACGAATTTTACAAGATACACGCGACAGGAATAATGGTCATTAAGGCGCGACAGAAACGAGTTGTATTCATTTTTATGTATTAGTGAGCGGCTTCGTGGTTGTATATTCGGTTGTTATTAATTTTTATTATTTATTACGAATGTCCACTTTTTTAAAATTACACCTATGAAAACGGGCAAGCCACAGTGGCACATAGGTTGAAATGAAGCATCTTTTACATCGGCTCGCCCGTCGAATAATAATAATAATAATAATAATAATAATAATAATAATAATAATAATAATAATAATAATAATAATAATAATAATAGGTTTTGGGAAATTGAAATGGCGCAGTATCTGTCTCATATATCGTTGGACGCCTGAACCGCGCCGCAAGGGAAGGGATAAAGGAGGGAGTGAAAGAGGAAAGGAAGATAGAGGTGCCGTAATGGAGGGCTCCGGAATAATTTCGACCACCTGGGGATTTTTAGCGTGCACTGACATCGCACAGCACATTGGCGCCTTAGCGTTCTTCCTCCATAAAAACTCAGCCGCCGCGGTCGAGTTCGAACCCGGTCTTTAACATGCACTGGCATCGCAAACCCGTCCAAGTCCGCCTGAACGAAACCTCTCGCTCCTCTGCAAAGCATCTGAAGCCTCTCCAAAACTACTGAAGAAAAGTGTATGGTGCTGCTGATCTTCTGCAGAGCAGCTTGCCAAACTAACTCATGTCACACGAGAGAAGGAAAGGAAAACAAAAGTATGATGATGAACCCGCACAAACAAAAATCGCGAACTTCAGAGAGGACAACTGCTGGACAGAAAAAAAAGAGGATAGGACAACTGCGGGCGGGAACTAATCTCCACAACGTCTCTTTGTAATCGGTTCCATACACTAATTTCTAGTGAAAAGAAGAACATGAATGAATAGATTTGTGCGACACTGACCACGAATTTTTCACCCATGATCAGCTCGTATACATACAAAATGAGGCAAAAAAATGCACGTTTTAGGTAAACTATGTGTGGTGTAGCATCTGGGGCATATTTTTTCAGCGTATAAATAAGTTCCGAACGCAAATGGTCATGGAAAACGTGACTCCATTTACGAAGCAACCGAATCGGTCGACACTTGTTCCCCAGACGCGTATTTCAGTCGCATGGTATTAGCCAGACCGTCCGATCATAGCTTGCTAATACATTCTTGTTATTTTCCCACTGCCTATTTTAGCCCAATGCTATACTGTACCGGGTGTTTCACCTAAGACTTTACACAATTTTTAAAAATAGGCTTTTTGAGTTAGAAGACCGCTTTTTTCGACATAGTATTCTGAGCAGCGTATTGCATCAGAATTCAGCTAAGACATGCTAACTTGCAGGCTTGTTAACAAATATTGAATTGCGAAATCCTGGCCTGCTAAAGCGGCGTACAGCGCATTCTGGAGGTCGACGTGCCCAGTCAGAAAATTTACTGCAATGGCGAAGCCATCCCCAGACGAAAGGCTGATGGTTTGGTTCCTTGGGTCGACTGAGAATGCCGATTGCACAGTTTTGAAGTCAACAAGACGGTACGAATGCACGCTGCGGTGCTCTCGTGTCGCTGAGCTCGCGGCTACATAGACTCAACGCCTATTTGTTCCCGGCCACGGTCGCCGCGAGGAGGGAGGGGGGTATAATGGAAACGAACAGGGCGCGAACACTTCAGGGGGTTGGTCCTCTAGCACCACCTAAGCTAAAAACAAACTGCGGCATTGCTCGGAGGAAAAAAGAACGCAGCCACACGCCTAGACAAACCTGCACATCTCTGTTTTTTTAACTATTAATAATACTGTAGGCTTATCTTGGGCAGCTACACTTCAACCCACTGATGCACTTCAACGGAGTCAGTGCACTAGCTGCCATTCTTTCTGAACGGCCAGAGCGTTCTACATCTCAACCAAGGAGGATATTATGTAGAAACTTCTTTGCAAGCTGTCTAGTAAGGGCAATACTAACCCAGTCGGAAGCCTTGCAATGGCCAGCATGAAGTTTGGAAGAATGAAACTGAATGCTTCTGTGAAGCCCAAGATCGACGAGTACAGGTGACAACGAAGTGGCGCGTGCTGCGGGAAGACCTTCAATCCACGGATTTACTGCACTTGTGAACAAAACAAAAAAAGGATCGGATTAAATCTAGTCATCGAAAAGAGCTGCCACGGCTATTGAGTCTCCACTGAGTCTCATCTGGCCACTAAGTCTCCAGAGTTTCTTCAGTGCAATGGTGACCGAGAGAACGCCCTTGACGTAGCTCAGCTTTTTTTACATTTGATAATAATGCTCTCCTCGGTATGCACCGAAGCAAACTGCCATCAATAACTTCTTTTCGTCATAAACTGGGCTTGTATTTCCCGTATATTCGTTTTTATGAACGATCCACTTTATGGACCTTTTGACGGGGATGTAAGTGTCCACATGAACGGCACATGACTGTATGGAATTACGAGCCAGAACAAGTATAAGAGGACACTATAGGTTGTTCAGGCGGAGACAGAAGACATATATTTACATCTACTATATACATTTATATACGGAAGTATATACGGAAGTATATTATATACGGAAGTATAGTTCACGGCTCGAAAGGAAGGACTCCGATTAAACCTTAAAACCTCCGACACTCTTGCTTTTCGTTCTTTTTCATCAAATCAGCGGATGTATGTATTAGAAGCTGCCCTAATTACGTCCCCCTGCTAATGTATGTTTCTCCAGTTTCCGTCGAGTAGCCGTGTATGTACATATGTACAGCGGGGTTCCCTTCACTCAAAATCAAAGCAGCAGCCGTGACGTGAGAGCATGAACCTGACGAAGCAGTCTGTTTGGACCATACGATCGCCGAGGAGCTTCTTCACTGCTTCTTGGGTGAACATATTTGTCTGTGGCATCAGACACTCAAAGCTACCGGGTCGGCATGAGTTGCGCATTTCGCGCTGAAGCGCCCGACCTCAGGCAATACGCCTACCCGGGAGGCTGGGCTCACTGCCACAGTAGGTACAGCCTTTGCCAAAAGTAACCAGGCTGCATGCTTTGCTTCTTCCTGATATAGTGCAGCCCCCGCGACTTCCCTAAAACCCGAAAGGTATTGGAAGTTGAGGAAAAGGGTTCCCCTTACCGAACAGGAATTTAGAGCTTGCTGGGTGCGATAGCTGTTCCGCTATACAACTCAGAAGCAAACCGGGCAGCCTGGTCGCTTTTGGCAAAGAGGCTACACTCCTTCCAAGAGGAGTAGAAGGGAGCGTAGAGACTTAAAATACATTACGGTGGAGTTCCAAAAAGCTATGAGTGTGCCGCGGCATGTGTATTTCCAAGCGGTGTAACCGAACATCAAGCGCCACTATGCACAGCGGCGGAGCGCTTGAACTGCGCTTCGCAAGGGGCGTTCGTCAATATAAACTGCGAAAATCCTCAAACTCAAAATCCGACCTCACGGAACGACGACCTCACTCAACCTCAAACTGGCGCGTGAGATTGAGGTGCGATTTTCTGACCTTACTCAAACAATTTCGAGCTGTCACCGACCTCACCTCCACCTCACTTCACTCCGTGAGGTTGAGGTCATTTTGACGCTGAGGTTGACCACGTGAGATCGAAACCTCATGATGTTGCCCACCTCGGCTCACTAGTGTATTCGGTTCATTTTAATCCGTGCATCAGCAGGATCGGGCTCATTGTTTATTCGACAAGGGATTTGCGCGATAGGCGTTACTGGGTACCGTTCGTTCTCACAGCTTTTGCAAAAGTAAGATCTATGGATGAGCTTTCCATTATTGCAAATTGTGGCTTAGGTATGGTTTCTAGATTCTGCTCATTTAAAAAAAAGGTAATCAATTACTAGCAAGTATTGAGCGTAAAGGGAACCAAAAAAGGTCTTAACTTACCCCTTTCAAAACGACGCAGCCTGTACATCAGTCTGTTTTTTTTTCTTGCCTCATGAGTGGCGTGGACAGGATGTGTCACCACGGGCTGTGGACAGAGCGTCTCCTCATGAACTGTCTGTCATACGGTGAGAGTGTAATTATGATTTGTAATGATTAACAATTATTGAACAGAAAGTTTAAATGGCCGAATTAATAAATAAAAGTTAATTAGATAATAGGGCCACTAATTTCGCTAATTACTGCGAGTATTTCTCGAAATTGGTGAATTACTATTACTTCCACCAAAATTGAATAAGCAATGAAACAATAACGTAAATAATAGGTTAATAATTAATAAAAATATATATTATAACTTAATTATTTAATTTATGATATAACTAATAATATATTGTGATTAATTAACAGTCGATTAATTGTAACCAATAATTTATTACATTAATAAGTGACAGAGGAGGCAACGGAACTCGAAATGCTTTCGGATTTCCGCACATACGAAGATTTAAGTGCACCTTTAATTTTTTTTTTCACAAATTATATCAGTCATTCTTCCTTTGCTATGCAGCATATCACACCAGCCAATGACATTTTTTCCGCGTATGGACCGCTAACTGAAAGCAGAACCCATTCTGCCCGAAATGATCCATTTTGACCCCCATTTACTCCTCGTCACCTGTAAATGGAATCAGGTTCAGACAATTTCCGCATCTATTAATATTCATCGTTCCTTTGTAAGCAGGCTGAAATGATACCTTGAGCTATGCTCTTCGATTTCATATTTCTCTGTATTTTTTACCGGTTGTTCAAACACTAAAGTGGGACGCAATGAAATGCCTTTTGCTATCTGTCTTGTCGTTTTATAGAACGCACGATGTGCTTTTCAATACTGTGTGTTCCGCTATGATTTAATAGTAAAATTTTCAATATTTGTTATAATGTCTGTTGTACCACCTCCTTACTGATGCCCTCTAGGCCGCTTAGGATATTTGAGCAAATCAGTAAATAAATCAATGAGCACTGAGCCCGCAGTGAAGCTCAACGGTGACTGGCGGGAATTCCTGACGACATGCCTGAAATCAATAACATAACTGCGAGTGTAAAATGACGTTCAACTACAAGGTCACATTAGCAGGCATGTTCTGGCACAAGTTCAAAATAACAAGCACACTCGAACACATTCACAGTTTGCAACTCTTGGCACCGGGGCGCAGAGACATGGACAAGGACGAAGAATAAAATCCACGTTACCGTTTTCATGCATCATCGCAATTCACATGCAGTGTGAAAAACAAAAATATCGCCGGCACAGAGTGAAAGCCGAACCTGAACGCTCGACATCCCCATCGCTCACAGAAAGCAGCAGCTCCTAATAACGCACTCCGTGCGGTTATGGTCGTATTGCGTCGTGAAAACCGCGAAACGGATTGCCGTACAGATTTCTCACGGCATGAGCGGTGACGGGCCGAAGGGCAGATGCTCCCGGCGTGATTCGTGCGCGCTTGGCTGGGCACAGCCGCGGCAGACGCGCTCCGACGCGCACACCGGGCCTCCCCGCGTACTTTCATACGAGCGACCGCCACGCAAGCACGGAGGAGAGCGCGACGGGGAACACGTGTGTCTGTGCGTGCGCACGTGGGTCGTCACAGCGCTTTCTATATGGGCGGGAGAGAGCGCGGGTGTCGCCGCTCGGTCGGTTGGGCGCTGTTGTGCACATCGCGTTCCCCGCGGGATCCTCATTGAAGCTGGGCGGAAAAGAAAAGGTACAACGGGGACTCCCGCAGATCGTGTTGCTCACTTTGCTGGGGGACGTTAGTAAATGACAACTGCATGACATCCTCACTGTCATAGTGAAGATCACTCAATGCTACCATTGTTTAGGGTTGCGCTCTGTACGCTTTGCATACAAGGTACACACTCAGCGTTACGCCTTCTGACTGTCTCGTGACAAAGGCGGTAAGAAACGAGGCGGGAAAGAGGACTTGCAGTCCGCACGAGGGCTCTCACTTGATGGGGCATTCGCGACAGTACCCACATACCGGTCGACCGTGAGCTGATGGAGCAGACGTACCTCTATTTCATGGTAACAGGTGGGACATTCTGAACAAGGCCTGCTCTCCACTCACATGGCCCTCACGATAGCGGCACGCCAACAACCGCAACGAAACCGTTTACGTGGAATCCTGTGTGTGGTGGCCACTTTTAGATTTAAAAAAAAATGGTAAAACCACCTGCTTGTTATGCGATGCAGGCACGTGGTTAAAGAACCTCAAGTGGTCGAAATTAATCCGGAGTACAACAATTCAAGTTTTATTTGCATCTATACATGTACAGATGACGGGAGTACAGACAAGAAGCCAAATGAATTCGTCTTGACGGGGTCTGTACACCCTACAGAAATGGCACTGTGCACAATAAAGAGAACACACACATACAATACTGGATAAACGAGAAAAAAAGCATTAGAGAACATTGTATAACAGAAACGCATACGGGTAAAAAAATCAACGATAGAATGCTGCAAGGAATTATATTACAGAAAGCGAATAGTATAAAATGATGCAAATAATAGTTTTGAAATTCACATCTATAAATAATAAGTTAGTTACAAGCAGAGAAAATTGGTCTAGCATTTATGGCGTCAGTGTATACCAGGGAAAAAAGGGGAACCACAGTGAGCCCATTAAAAGGAGAGATAGGTGTCTATTGAGTTTCTAATGAGTTTAACAAAGATGGCAGTGCGTGGCGTAACATTTGTTGACCGTAGTTAGTGCGCGCTTTAGGATCGTACCATGTTTCTCTGTGACGTGTGTTGTAAATGTTAGAATTCATTGTCAATAGAGATAAATGCTCGAAAAATTTCGCGTTCTGTTTTTTCGCAGTAGTGAAACGCTTGAGTAAAATACTACGATATATGGAGGTGACCGGTTGTAAATTAAGGTCACTGACACTATGGCGTCCCTCATTGCCTCGGTGAAACATCGAAACGTTGAAGACGTCATACAATATAAAATCTTAGCTCGATCAGCCTTCAACTAAATACACCGACGAAAGACATACTTGACGCCGAAGAGAGTTTGAGTTGTGGGGGTTTAAGGTCCCAAAGCGACTAAGGCTATGAGGCGAGCCGTAGTGAAGGGCTCCAGAAATTTCGAACTCGTGGGGTTCTTTAACGTGCGCTGACATCGCACAGAGCACGGGCCTCCAGAATTTCACTTCCATCGAAATGGATCGAACCGGGATCGAGACCGCGCCTTTCTGTTCAGCAGCTGAGCGGCATAACCACTGAGCGACGCGGCGGCTTGACGCCGAAGAGAAACAATCTAACTAGATTACAAACTCGAAGCCAGAACAAACTAGAAGTGCAGTGTTTGTCTTTCGGGAGTAACTGCGTTGCACGACTATTAATCCCTGAAGAGACCAACCTGTACTCCATCACAGATTATTCAGAAAGGGGCGTCAGGCACACGGACTAACCGTTCGCCGTCAGGGCTAAGTGGTGCCGTCAGTCTAGCTTTAAGAGCTTTTGGAATATAGTTCACAAACCTAACGCGTGTCGATAGCCCCCACTCGAGCCAGTTGGTGCTAGAGCATGTTCAGAAAACAGCGCCGACACGGGAACGCGCGGTCGTTCTTTTTTCCTCTTATATATTAACGCCACTTCCTAACGCAGTGAACTGCTCCTTTGGTACATAGCAGAGCTAAAAAATGAGACCAGCGTCAGCTTTCTCTATAAGAAGACCATTCAGTATAGTTCTATTACTACAAAAATTGCGTAGCAAAGTTACTTTTTCAGGGGACGAGCAAAACTATCAGTTACTTTTACGCAGCAGTTTCCGTGGAATATTTAGAGTTAACTTTGATGTCAATCTCATTGAATAGAAACCTCGAAAACAATATCTCAGCACATTTTTAAATAACCAAAGTGGAAGGAATTCTATTGCAGCAAAAAGTAGTGTTGCACACAGTCCAAAAACAAGCACACTCTAAACACTATAACAAGCTAAAGCACGAAAGGTGCATGCGCAGGTCGACTTAACCACGACCCGCGCACTCCATAGCCTGAACGCACCAGCAGGGAGGATGCAAAGAGCATCCACAAAGCTTTGAAGAAACGTCCGACGGAAAAGAGCACGAAACTGGCGTTTTGAGTCTTGTTTGTCTTGTACGTGATACCGCACACCGGTGCCAAATAAAGTGAAATGAAATGTATAAAGAAAGAACACCCGGCAAGTACGTAGACGTTCATAGATTACAAAGTGCAACTAATTGACTGAGGATAACGACAAGGACGCAATTACATTAAAAATGAAATTGGAATGAAAATGGAGAGAAATGAACTTTTCCTGCAAGGGAACGCGCCAGCGGCAATGTGCCGTCAGCAACGCTGCTTCAACTGGGAGCCGCGACACGTTCTCAATAACTGAGGACTAGTGTTCGTGTATGTATCGTTCTCAT
The DNA here is from genome assembly GCF_052857255.1 of Amblyomma americanum. Classification (NCBI taxonomy): domain Eukaryota; kingdom Metazoa; phylum Arthropoda; class Arachnida; order Ixodida; family Ixodidae; genus Amblyomma; species Amblyomma americanum. Next base: position 109,709,404 of record NC_135503.1, read on the forward strand.
GGTGAAGTTGGAACAGAGGGAACAAGAAATATGCAGTGATGATGATGATAGTGGACTTTTATGGCGCAAGGGCCTCTGCGGCCAAAGAGTGCCATGGCACAAGGTATTTTCTTTTGCTGAAGGCGGGGTCAAAGACCCAAGAAATAAATATGAAGTATACAGATTTTAGTACACCCGTGCCACTTTTGAGTTGATGTTTGTGTCAAGCCGAGGAGTCTATGGTCTTTTCAACTAGTATGCAGTTCTGGACGCTTACACAACGAATTTAGACTCATTCGCACACACACAAAAAAAATTCTGGTCTTTTTATCTTCCCACGGCGCGAAGACTTCGCGACAGCAGCTGCTCCAATCCCCTAGACTCAGTTCCTCGGTTCGCTTGTCAATGGCTATTGGAAGGTCCAATATCAAAATTACTCGCAGAGTATCAGTGTAAATAGGGCACGTCCACAAAATGCATTCGAACAAGTGCGCATAGAACACAGGTGACAAAATCTTTCAGTATTCTGTACCAAAACAAAAGCTTTTATGCACACAAAATGACGCTGTCAAAGAAGGACAAAAATAAGACAAAATTAAAATTCACAAAGCGAGTGCTTCAGGCTCAGTTTGATTAGAGTTTTAATGTAACTGACAAGATCATCTTAAATTTCTTGCAACTTTTATCGCGATTGACAACTCAATACATAATTTCGGACTAGTGAACACAGTTAAGCGTTGACAATTTAAAGATTCTACATTTGGGAACATCATCATCACCATCATCGTCATCAGCCTGACTACGCCCAATGCAGAACAAAGGCATCTCCTATGTCTCTCCAATTAACCTCGTCCTTTGTCAGCTGCGGCCACCGTATGCCCACAAACTTCTCAATAAAGCTTAAAGAAGTTGAGTGGAAGTTGAGAGTTAGGGTTTATTATATTATTATCAAAGTGAAAGTTTGATTGTTGGACAAAGAGGAATGATAATACCGGATTACTGTAGAAAATGTTGCCGTAAGAATGATAAAAGCAGAAAAGTTAATCCTCTTAAATGCCCACATTTAGAGTTGAAGTAAAGGCGATAAGAAGGTTACATATACTAGTTCAAAAGACTCAAAACAGTAACTGATATGTGACTGGAAGAACAAGAAGTAGAGGGAGCGTCGTATATTCCAACGAAAATAATGTCTGGCCTTAATGGTCTTGTGACATCTGAAAGCTAATTTTTTGTATTCGGATTTTATTTGCTCTTTCAAAATTAAATAGCAATAAATAACAACCTCTGATCATTTGAATACAGAAAACTGGCGGTATTAAGCAGCCGTCAAGAATGAGTGTAATCAGTACAACAGAAAACCAGTGGCTGCTCGGCTGAATAATGAGATACCGTTGGCGAAGAACCACTCTCAATCAGTTATCGCAGAGTGAAGAAGGCAGTAAAACATAAGGGCGGTAAACAAATGGAGGAAACTCAGCACTCTAACGTCATCGCCTACGTCACTGGCTTGAATGTGAGAAGCCGGAGAAAAGGTTTTAGCTTCGAAACCAAGTTTCTCACCAACGAAAGCATAATTTGCTGCCGAACAAACAACTTCATGAACAAGGAACCAGATGTAGGGTTTCGCTAAGAACAAAAACGCCTTAACGTTGTCTTCTCCTCAGTCACTCTGTAACCGTGCACTCGCTGGCCGGCCAGTGAACTGCCATTATTTTTGGTTACGACATTCAACGCAAACAACTCACCGCAACGAGCGCCGCAAGTCAGGAACAAGCCCTTCATAAAGGTGTGGCTGGAGAACAGCAGCTAGGATAAGGAATTTGGTGAGGCGTTAATGTTCGTACGTTTCTTGCGCTTCTGAGTCACGTAAAATACGTCACGCAGCTTACTCTTTTTTTTTTTCCTGCGTGTTCTCATTGCATGGTTATTGTGAAAGCAAGGTTTACAAGACGTCTCTAATTGTACATCCGAGAAACGAATTTTGGATAGCTTTCAGGGCGAAGGCCATAGTTTACTGGAATCAGTAGCGTTTCGCCAGTCGGGCTTTCAGAGGCGCTCTTCCGGATTGTACTGGAAGCTATGCAACAGAGACAGCAGGGCTGCAAGTCCGGTCATAGTCCGAAAAAAAGAGCACTACCAATCACTCTCACCGTAAAGAAAGCACTCTCTCTCCGTTGGTTACTCAGGCAAGAAACCAGCACAATTGCATGATTTTCACGGTTTGCTAGTGTTGACGCTATATGACAGGCCCAAAAAATGACTATATAATCGTCCTAGTGGCACGATGCTTGTCCAGTGAGGCTCACTGGTTCTGCATCCGTCGAGGTTGCAGTCTAGATAACTTTCAAAAGAAAAAGCACCACGTGTCAATCCCAGAGAGGATCTTTTCAACTGTTGTGAGAATCAGCGGTGCCAGAGCCGGCGTTTGCTAGCAGATTTCGCACGACTAGCTGACATAGTTTCGGAGAGCAAACCAATTCAGGTGTGACGCGCCGTTTATTGCTGGCTGCCGTCAGGTTCATACTATGCACGGAGTCCGCCCTATATACTCAGGGTAGAAGCCGCCCCGCCCTAGCACGGGTCCGTCGCGTCTACAGCTCAGCGAGCAACTCCGGCGCGTGCCTGTTAAAACGTGGCCGTGGAGCGGTGATGACCCCAGGCCGGAAGCATCTCTTACGGGGCGTGAGTGGGAAGAAGTGGGGCCTCCTACGGGTATCGCCGGCGTTTAAGCGGGCGGCCCCTTCTCCCCAGCGCTTCCCGCGCTGTCGAAGGTACGTATGCGCGTTGGCGGTAGCGGTTCAGTGAACACACAGCGATAGCACAGTGCGGCGCTTGGCAGCTCACGCCAGGTGGGGGCGCGCGTGTCGTCATCCCGTGCTCCGCGCCACCGCCGAACGGCGTGCCGAGCGCTTCCTCCGCGCCTCATCGGATGTGGGGCTGCCCGCGGCCGCGCCAAAATGGCCTCCCGGGAGTGGTGCACCATGCCGCGCGGGCTCCGGGCTTCCGCTGCAGGCACGTGGCCGACCGGAAGGACGGCAGGCAACGCGACGGGAGCACTCGATTATTCGGACGCGGTTGGTTAGCGCCGTGTACGATTAGCTTCTTTTCCTTTTGCCTCGCACCTCCGAAGTTCGTGTGCGTAGCCTGTATGCCACCAGTGCGACTCGCCAGCGTCGAGCTGTCGACTCGGGCAACATCTGGAACGGCCTGTAATGTGGCCAGTATACGATCGCTTCCTCTTTGATGCGTTGGTTACTGCCAAATCGTTCGCGTGTTGGCTAAAGTTTGGAATTCAGAGTATATACCGAATATACGAAAATGGCGAAACGGCCTTTAAACAAAGGTTTACCTTCGGGACACGAGTGTTAAGAAATGACAGCTCATTTGAACGCAACCTTTGCAATGTGTCACATTGTCTGAACAGGGAGGCTATATATAACGAAGAAATACTTTCTTTACAAAGGAGTATTAATTTAGCTGCTCAACTCACCCTCGAGTATTGCCTGCCGCGATACATGTGTTCTCTGAAGTCAACGCATTCCCACGACCTATCCGCGAGGCGAGTTCTTGAAGCAGTCGCTTGATTCCGTCTCAGGAATGTTTCAACGCTAATTTCCTGTGGCAGTTCAACGTGTACTCATCTCTTCTTTTGCTAAACTCTATTCGTTCAGGTGAATGTTTATGCGTTTCCTGTTCAGGTTAACGCCAAGAGTCATTTGCTCTTTCCAAAATATTAACACTGAACCATGGTTCGTCGAGCGCCTGGTGAGAGCTGGACCAGTCCGAAACGCACAGTTGACAAGATCTGCTGCGTTTTTTTTTTCATTTACGAGTACAAAAACTGAAGAGACGCCGGGAAAATTGCATAGAGATTACAGGAAAGTCAAGCGAGGTCGACTTGCCGAGTTTCAAAGAATTGAAGGCTAAAACTGCCTTGAAATATATGGCCCTCATCTCTCATATGTAATGATTGGCGTTTTATTTGCCATGACTGTCCTCCTGCTCTCGCTACCATAACTTATCGCATGCAAGCATGCCTATGTAGACATTGCAGTCAGTGAAACTTTAGACAGCTTGCTGTAGAAGACATTTTATGTCAGAGCTCAAAGTCTGCAGCCGATATTGCGTGGCAGCGCTTGCTTTCTCATTTACCCGTGTGTCGTTCATTTTTTTATTTCGTCAGGAGTTCCCTCTTGCCGTAGTTCCAGCGCTGCCTGTAATCTCCCTAACTTGTCATTTTCTTACACCACTCTCATAACGTTTGCTCCTCTTGTATAAAACTCTTGTCATAGTTCATGCCTGCTGGCAACTGAAAATAGAGCCGCCTGCTTTATGTTGTCGTTTTTTTTCTGACAAGCGACTCCAGAATATGAATACAGGCAAAAAGGCGCCCAAAAATTACCTACCGCTCCACTGTTCAGCGCAGGTAGGCCGGTATAAATCAAACATTTCTGGAGGCCCCTGTACCTTCTTCATCTATAGTCAAGACGAAGAGTACCCACAGAGCAGGCAGACAAACAAAAAGAAAAGGCCACCCCCTCTCCACCTTCTTCCTCAGGCGCATCATTTCCGCAGCGGCGATCGGAGGAAGAGCCCCGCCGTCGCTCGTCCTTCCTCCCACTGCGCGCGTCCGGCCAATTCGGAAGCGACTTCCCCGCACGTGCACATCGCGGACACGCTCCGGTCGCGCGCGCGGAAGCAGCAGCCGTTCCGCAGAGGCGGACGGATGACACCGGCCTAGCGAACGAGGCTGGCGATCCAGACACGCGCAGCGCCCCCTCGCGGAGAACGAGCGACCGACTTTTCAACGCTACACTTCCTGCGCCGATGATGAGGCAGCCGTTCGAAGCGTCGGCGGCAGCGCGGAAGCCGCCTTAATAGCCGGCAGGAAAATGGACGCACCGGATGTGCCGCTGAATCTCGGCCGCCGGTGGCGCCGGGGGTGGTCACCTACTGAAATACCGTTCTTTGTTGGCCGCCGAAGAGTGAGGCGAAGGCGACACCAGAACTACTCTGAGTCCGTGGAGGGCACGGGACTTCCTCTGGCCTGTACCGGTCACCCTTTCTCTCTAGGGCTCCGCAATGCCTTTATATACCTCAGTGCCCGCATGCCGGCTACTTAGCCCATTATCCGATCTAAAGCGTGCCTTCACTTCCTTAAAAGCAACCGACATGCGTTGCCACTTTAGGCTGCCCTACCAGTGTTACTTAAAACATGCTCGAAGTGTACAATCCCCTGAAGATAGCCGAAAGACGTTCACTCCTGGCGCAGCGACTTAAAAGCGTACTTTGCGAACGAAGCGGTGTCTGGTAACGACATGCATCCGGACTCCGGAGCCCTCGCGGAAGCGGGGAGAGTTGGGGGCGCCCGGCCTGTAATTTGACCAGTTAATGGCCTTTCACCCGCCCAACATCCGCGGACTTTTGTTCTCTTCTTCGCGCTCGTGCGCTTCTTGTCAGGACGCAATATCGGGGTCTTTTGATACTTGCCTGTGGCCCTGGCATGCGTTGCGATAGCAGCATTGGCTGAGACAGTAATGAGAAAATGAAATGCGCCAAGGCAAAAACAAAGAGCTGAGTCGGGGCGGACTCATAAAATGGTGCCGAAAGCTTACAGAATGCGTAACCTGATGTTACCAGCGAATGGAGATTGCATGTCCCGTCGCACCTTCAGGCATTTCAGGTGACTGGCTCACGTAACTGTGCTGAAGTATGTTTTTTCCGCATGTCCAGATCCCGTGATGTCTTGCTGCCCACAGTGTGTGTACTCATGCTTCTCCACGTACGGCAGCGGCAGCGTGAAGAGTAGGGTTGAGGCATGAGAGATCTTTGTGTTCCCCGCTTAGTGCAGGCTGGCCCGCCCCTACCAGCAGGCATTTCACGCACTGAAGGCGAATAGCGCGGTTGCCGCAAAAAAGAAAAAAAGAAGAGCATGGCAAGTCCATCGTGGAGTCAGTTTCACTCGAGCTGCCGTGAAATGCTGCTCACCTTCAACACCAGCTTAATATATGTATACAGTCTAGGCCAGGCGCTGTTTGAATGTCTATTCACGGCAGCGTTAACTGTGCCTGAAGAGAAAAAGCGCGGTCCCTGTGACCAAACATTGTCGTGGATGCATATGAGAGCCACGGCTTCCGCTATGCAGTTTGTCCGCTACAAAGCATCAGAGAGATACCCTGGCGAGTTCTTGAAGGCAACAACCCAACCTCTTTGTACCGTAATAATAATAATATAGTTTATTTCCATCACCATGCAGTGTTGGAGGGGATGGGGATAAAAGCGGTTAACGCTCGACAAGGTCCCCACCCCCGTACAGCAAGTGGGCAGTGGCATGCGACGGCACTTCACACAATCACCAATTAGACGGCACTTCACAAAAAAAAAAACACAATCACCAATGTGTGTAGAAAATCAATAAGGGTTAAAAGCAATAACAATAAAAGCAACAAAAAAGAAACAAAGAGCGCTGTTATAAAATTGTAAGAAGAGCAATGTTCAAAGTATGAATACTAGGAAAATGTGGCTTCAAAAATAAAGTAGTCGAGGAGGTCAGAGCTGCTAATGTTTTTCTATATCAATATTTGCAGCGATTAATCTATTCAGAAGTGAGGGAAGTTGAAATGTTACCATGTGGCGTCCATAGTTTGTTCTCACTACAGGTACTACACAGTGTGGTTTGCGACGGCGTAGGTATGTGCACTGAAATAACTGAATCGGGGCTAAGTCAGATATATTTGTTATGCATCTTCTTTGTTCTATTTTATAGGTGCGCAATAGTTTATAAGCATACAACTTGAAAACATTAATGATCCTGTGCCTGGAATATAAGTTTTTAGTTGAGCATTTATGTGGCAGGTTATGAAGAATTCTGAGGGCTCTGTTTTCAAGAACAGCAAGTTTTTTCAGACTCGTTCGTGTAGCAGTACCCCATACTAATGAACAGTAGTTTAGCTGTGAGCGAAATAATGCACGATACAATAGAAGTTTTACCTTTTGTGGGAGACAACATTTAAAACGCGTCATAAATCCTATGGCTCGAGATGTCTTTAATGCTATATGATTTATGTGATCGTCCCATAGCATATCTTCAGTGAATATTACGCCAAGCGATTTAAATGACTTTACTAACTCAATCTGGTCTCGGTTGTAACGTAGTTCACCGAATTCGCTGCACTTTTTGTTTTTTGGATGAAAAAATATAGCCTTAGATTTTGTTGCATTAACTGAAAGAAGATTGTTATCGGACCATGTCTTTATTTTTTCCAGGAGTATGTTTGCATTTTCAAGTAGCTTACTACGAGAACCATCGGATAAAAATAAACTGGTGTCATCAGCATAAATTATAAAGCGAGCGTTGTCATCCACACTAATGATGTCGTTAATATACAGGTTGAAAAGCAATGGTCCAAGAATACTTCCTTGGGGCACTCCGCAGGTGACTGTTCGAAGGGTTGACTTGTATTCATTTATTTGGACATACTGTTTTCTATTGGACAAGTAAGATTTAAGTAAGAGTCCACATCCCTGAGTCCCGGAGTCCCCATTCCCCATGATGTCATCAAGACACTCAGCTATGGATGACAGAACAATTGCATAGTATTTGCTTTTGCGCTAAGGTCACCGGCATGCAGTAGAAGTGACAAAGCAAAATAAAGATCATTCGCGATGGTAATGCTTGCTTACATACCCTTGCATGCAGAAAACTACTACCTGACCGCTCAATAATCAAGCACTTACACTAGAATGCTTTATCACTCGCGTGTGTACAGAAGCGTCGACTTGTAACCGCAAGGTGAACATGAATTGGTCTTCTTGGTCGCTTGCTAGACTCAATATAAACGAAAGACTTTCTTCTGTTCTTGGGCGTACGTTCGTGTTTGCTTCCAGTCTACTAGTGCGTTCGCTTCGACAGCAACACTGCAAGCCACCGTCTCCCAGGAGAAAAAAAAAAACGAAACAGCCTCCCGTTTCTAGCCCACTGCTATAGTCACAATGCACAGAGAGGCCGGTTCCGCTCCAAAGTACAAAACGCTCAGGCAGAAGCAGGACAATATGTGGGGTGTGGCGCCCACCAAATCCGTTAATGGCTCAACCACACCACAACACAACGCGGCGATAGGCAGTGAAGTGCACCAAACAAGAAAACCGGGCTGAGCGGTGACAACTATACGTGTCAGCTACTTAGCAAAAAGTGAAAGAACGCGGTAAACGGTGAGGAAAAGGGAAGCTGGCCAAGGATCGGCCGTAAAAAAAAAAAAAAAAAATCGCCATTATTGCTACAGGAGGCAACAAGACGTGGACGGAGACTGTCGAACCAAACACGCCGAAAGCGCCGTTCTTGTTCTTTTTCCAAACTGCGGAGCTCGCTTCGGGTTTACAAAATAGGCGTCTTTCCATTCTCTCCTTTCCCCTTGTGAAGCAGCAAAGGCACAGCTGACGAGCGGAAAGCGAGGAAGAAGAGTGCACCGCGGCTGTCGCAGTGTAGCACGTATTTGCACTCTCTTTGCACTGTTCACCAGGACAAAGCGGCGACGCACTCCTATCGCAAGGCGCCACGTTGTGCGACGAAGGAGCCCAGTGGGGGGTCTTGGATGTGTGTTCACAATGGCAGGCACCGGCCGTCATTATCCGCAAAGGAGGCTGCACCGTCCATCCCTGCAGAGCACAGTTCGGCGTCGAATAACTGTCGGGCTGTAATTGCGAGCAGTGCTAGTTCCTCACACGACCCGCTTAGCCGGGAGCCCTGCGGTCCCTGCGCGTGTGCACGTTGCGCTTACTCTGTGCAAGTGCGTGGTGCATGGGGTTCAAGAGCTGCGCTTGCATTCTATCTAAAACCATCAAGACTCCATGTTTTTGCTGTACCTCACCGAGTTTTGAAACTCGCATGACCGCGCCGCACAGTTAACAGGGGCATGCGCAGGGAAGAAAATCACAGTTATAAGCTAATTCCTTGGCTTCGTCGTGATCATGTCATAGCCTACAGAATAAAAGTGAGTGCACGGTTTTTGACATGTCATGCCGGAAATTATTGCCTCTGCCAAAGAGTCAGTTTTCTTTTTAGGGTACACGTGGCATCTTCCTTGAGTACCTCTGATTGTCTAGCGAAGTGTCCAGCGCTCACAGCAAACGAGCACATGAGAACAGCCTCGCGCGCTGCCTGATACGGCGCAAAACGCATCTCATGCCGACATCAGTCAATAAAACCCTATCATGAAGCTTTCACCAATGCAGGCATCGTCCGCGTGTACGGAAATAGCTATTCGCTTTTTTCTGTTCCAGGTCGGAATTTGCAACCCTGGCGACAATGCTCTTGGTTTCTTGATTTTGAAGCAGGTTTAAACGAGCGAGATTTTTTTTTTAAATATTTCACCGGCCAGTCGTTGTAACCGGCGAGGATATGAATATTGGCACTAAAGCTGTGGCATTCATTCCACTGAACGTAACTACAAAAATAGCGGTTTAGGGAGGTGCTGAGCTTCCGAGGCGGGTAGTGGGATACGCGGAGAGAGAGAAAGAAGAGAAAGACGTGCTTGGTTTCTTTGGTATTCTTACACCGTGGTTTCTTTATCCCCGTTCGCGATCAACTCTTCTCCCCCCTTTAACCGCCGGCTGGTCCCCACTTCCCGCCCCGCTCTCCCCAGGATCTTGTTTGTTTTTTTTCTGTCTAGCGCGGTGGCCGCGACCAAAGTTGACCTAAAGACCTACGTCGCGAACGTTCGCGCGCATCTGCGAAAGATGGGGACACCAAGACGCGTTCAAAGTGAAAGCGGGTCAAAGATAAGCCAGCACAGCTCCGAAAAGACGTGAGCCTAGAGGGGAAAAAAAAGAATAGAAGTATAAACTAGGAAAAACGTTGTTTTCGAAAGCAGAAACCATACTTGTTTTGCTCGGGCTGTTCGGCGACCACCTCGCATGAGGGTGGAAGCGAGCGGGTTGCGATAATCCCGCCACTTACAGCGATTACTGTACGCGGCCCCAGGAAGGGACACGAAACTGCCCCCGCCTTGGCCCTAAGTCCTTCCGTAGCTACCTTCTGCGACAGCGCCCCTCAAAATAGCATGTTTTTGAGCGCAGGGATGCGACCTCAGAGTGGATGGCTCTTCTTTTTTCCTTATTTATTATTCCTTGGTTCCAGTTTTTGTACGGTGTGTGGGCGTCATTATGTGGGCAGGTACTTATAGACGCCAGATCGCTATCTTTCTTAGGTGAAAGTAAATGAAGTTCTGGTCACTATTCCTGCACAAACGGTAACAACGACCAAGGGTAGATGGGATGAAGGTCAACTCAAGAATCGAGCTTGCAGGAAGGAAGTTTGCCCTCACGCAAATGTGAGCATGTAAATTTCCCCGTGATTTAACGGAAATTAGATGTCGGTAATAAAACATTTCAAGACTCGCGAGTTGTAGCACTATGAAAGTGGCTAAAAGGTTTATCCTCGATCGGTCATCTGCAACATTACCAAAAAAAGAGATCGTAGAAAAAAAATTATCTATTAAATTCTTAATTGCACCGTTACAAAGCCCGTAAGCTACAACAATAATCAATAAAAACCTCCCCCAAGATGCGTTGCATGTACGAAAAAAAGATCACATCAATCAATGAAAGCCACCTTAAGTAGAAGAAAAAAACCTTGTGCCTTGGCGCTCATTGGCCGCAGATGCCCTTGCGTAATTAAAATTTATGATGATGATGATCAATCTACGAAATCAACCAGATGCTACTGAAAATGCCGGAAACTGATTGTCGCCGGCTCTTATAAAGGAATTAAATATCAAATGGTTAAAAAAATGCTATGGAACAAAAGAAAGTACTTCCAGCGTGCAGCCATATCAGAAAAGTAAACAAAGCAGGCATACATGACAGTGCGGGTACACAGACACGGAGGAAGAGTCTTGAAAAAAAAAAAAGTGTAGGAATTCCTGCAACCAGAAAAAGAAAGCACTGAATTTAGTGTACAAAATCGGTGGCATTCCGGCGGCCACTTTTGAAAAACAAATATATTTAGGTGTTACATCAAGTAATGAAATAAGATACTACGAGCACATCTCTAATATTTCAAGCGCCTTGTTTTTCTTAACCATGTCTTCGCCTTGCTCCAGCACGAACTAAACTTTTAGCATATAAAGGTTTATTAGCAATGTACTCGAGTATGCTTGCATAGTTTGGTGTCCCCCGTCTGCAACTAATATTTCACAACCTTAAATATTTCAGCGTACATCACTGAAATTAAATACACAACAGGCGGAAGTACAGACTCACTAACTAAACTAGTAACTGTGATTTTTGGGCTCGAAGTAGCACTCGCGATTCGAATTTCTTTATCGGCCAAAGTGCGTTTTATTCTCACAGAAACGAATATATTAACCTAACCGAGTTTACACATCAAATTGATACGTTTAAATACTCTTTATTCCCGCTTGTAATAAGAGTGCGGAAGAGCCTGGGCGCAGCGACGGCTAACTCTGAACCATTTTCAAGTTTTCGTTTTCAAGGCGCATACTATTTTGGTATGAACTGTTTCTTGCATTTCTTTCGGTGTCATACACTGAACGGTACATTGATGTAGTTACTTTTTTCCTATTTTTAAACATGTCAGAGTGTTTTTCTAAGTTACTGGCGGGCACCTAGTGAAACTTTGTACAGATTTTAATTTTCTGCGATTGCGTAAATTGCCTTTTTATTTCTGTCTTTTTGCAGAGTTGCGTTGGGTAATTCTACCTTCATTTGATAAATTCATTGCGTGTAACGCCCACTTGCAAAAGTTCGCAGTACTGCAACTAAAAATATAAAAACATCACAAAGGAATGTTTTGTAACAGTAGAGAAATTGCAGGCGAACAGTTGCACAATATCTAAAAACGAACGACTTGCGTTCACGCAGACACATGGGACGATGAAAGCAGAAATTCATCATCACATCATCAGCCTGACTACGACCACTGCAGGGCGAACGTCTCTCCTATTAACCGTGTCCTGTGCCAGCTGTGGCCACCGTATCGCCACAAATTTGTTAAATTATGCAAATGAAAATTTCAGCGCGGCAAAGCTGGCACCAGAGAGGTTGCGATGAAGTTATGGTTGGGTCTTATAACCGCTAGTTGAACTGCAACTTCTATTCCCGTCTACAGACGCGAATAGCAAGGGGAGCCCGTAAGTGTTTTTTAAAAGGAGCGACTGGATTGAGTGACAAATTGTGACAGCGTTGTGCGTGTGTGTGTTATGCCTTTTTCCCTTCTCTCTTCCTCCTTTTAGTCCCCTAATCCCTCTTCCCCAGTGCAGGGTAGCCAACCGGAACCCCTTTCTGGTTAACATCCCTGCCTTTCCCTCCTCCTCTTTATCTATCTAATAGCTTACGGGCAGCGCTGGCTCTTCCGTGAGCTCTGCAGGTCATGGAGTTGATATAGGGACTCAGCAGGGGCACCTTAGATTACACGGAAGCAGAGATGTCGCGGAAACGCAAGAGAAGGGGGGGGGGGTGGAGGCGTAAAATTTTGGGCACAGCAGGATGCCTCTCTAGCAATGCTCATTAAAAGATGAATAATAAATGCTAAGCTGCGGTGGGCCACTATTGATGGGGTGCGATGCGGGCTGCGCTGCCGTGAACCATCCTCCTCATCGAAGTCTGAACGAAGCGTCCGGCAAACTTTTGTCCCGCCCGACAGCAAGCGCGTGCTGAAACCGTCAGCGCGATATGTAATGCTGTCGACCCGCGGAATAAACTAAATTGCCCCCTCATTTCAGCCACGTACACCCTAACAAGCCAGGCGCTTATCGACAAAACCTCCGTAGCCCACTTGGCCGTGTAACATAAGGAAGAAAAATTTCTAGTTACGGGAATTCCTCTCCTTCTGTCGTATCTCTGGGAACAAAAAAAGAATGTATTGGCTAAAGCCAAAAACAGGATATCTCTGCCTGCCTTCTGGCCCCTATGGTTAGCTCTGTAGCCACAATTTTAGAAGTCCAGTTAATTTTAGTCAAACATATTAAGCAAGCACTGCAGCTATAGGAAACACATCTGAGGACGACCGTTGTTCTTTGTTCACGTCTCCTGTTCAACCTTCCCATGTATACTATGCGACTTAAGCTGCGTATATGCACGTGTAGCTTCCTCGACATGTACAGATTTCATCTGTAGCATTTTTTTTTCATCGCACACTATATAGGCCTGTCGTTTGAGCAAACTCACTGCAAAAACACCCATCCCTCTTTGCAAGCCACATAAGACAACCTCTTACCGGAACCACCTGCTGTTCCTGTTTCTCCTGCCCTTCAAACATTTCCCGAGCTCCAATAATTCCTGCACTCTTGTATTCATTACCGCAATTCGTGACTTAGTGTTCAGGAGCACATAGGTATTCAACAGCCGGTGCTGCTTAATCCTGGCTCGGCCAGCTGCATCACTCTATATGTCCAACTTACAGAAGGCGACGCATTACAATTAAATTGAACGGAACAGCGCCAAGTTTGAAGTGGCGCGGTCCGCTTGAAGCTCGGCGGCGGCGCAGCTGTATGCATATACGGCTCGAGGGGGCATGGAAACGCGACGTGCTGATTTATAGCGCGCCATTCCGGCCGTCACCAAAAGAGAAAGGCGCGCGCGAGCGCGGCTTGCGTGCATACGTGTATATGTGGGGCCGAGGCATTCCGTGAAGCGCGTGAACTCGTCCGCTATTCAGGCTGTGGCTTCGGCTTTGACTAGGAGACTTCTCGGAAGCCACACGCCCTGTGCTCGCCTTTATTCCGCGGCACCACGCACTGTGCCCGCACAAGGCCCGCTTTGGCTCGGCGCCGTCGGAGTTCATTTTGCGTCCATCTCTGAGCCGGCGCTTCTATTCGCCGCTTTCACCTTTCTCTTAGCGCCGGTCTCAAAAACGCGCCCGTCGGCGCCCGCGCCTTTTCAAATAGCGCGCCAAGTGCGCGCGTGCGCGCTAAATGAACGCCTTGGCGGCAAAAGAAGCGCGCGAAAAGATGCATGCCACATGCGCTTGCGTAAGAGCAGCCACAGTTAACACGGAGTTTGAACAGGGTGGTGACGAAATAGCGAGCGCAAGGGAATTCACGCAACGCGTAATGGTTATCCATGTTTTAACGCGAGAGCGCTGTGTAGTACCGGCATGTCAGAAAAAATTGACGGCGTCGGCGTTCGCGACTGTTCGAAGCCTCGCAGCCGGAGCACGCAGTGCTCCGGCTGTGTCGCGAACTTCTGCCTGGAATCATCGCTCCGGAAATCGTGTGTGCATAAGATGCAAGCCACTGTTTACAACCAATTGTGCAGGCTTGTTGCAGCTGGCTTCCCTGAGTCGGTCCTGGTCCCTGTGGCAGAAACGCTTTTGAAGAACAAGGCTAGGGTAAGCAGGAAAGTGTTGCAGGAAAAAGAGTGGCCTATATAGTGGTCTCCCACATCCATAAAGTGACGCACAGCCTGAAAAACTGGCTAACTGGTATAATGTACCGGTATGGTTCTCCGCTCCTCAAAAGCTTGCTCAGCTAAGCCATCGCATAACTTGCGAAAGCCAAATGCTTGGCTGTCAGTAGAGGCATGGACAGCGTTTCATAAAGTGTGCCACAAACTTCGTATATGAAATTCCCCTGTCCTGCGGGAAATCCTCCATTGGACAGACGGGGCGTTGCGTGAACGACCGGCTTAGGGAGCATACAAAAGAGATAGAAAATAATGAAGGTGAGCGACTTGTGGATCACGGCAGGGCTTGCTCCGATTGTATTTAGCGGTTACGCGATGTGAGGATTCTGGGTAGAGGAAGACACTAGAGATCGCGTGAAACGGTGGAAGCCTTTTACACGGAGAAAGCGGGTCCGAACTGTGTGACACGTCGGTTTTCCTTTACAAGGCTTATCTGAACTTTCTTTCGCGCCTACTCTGATAATACTTTTTTCTTGAAGTTCATGTTGCGTTGTACGTGTGCGCATGCGCGCTGGGCGCGCTAGGAGGGCTGTATATGTGGAGTGCTTTCACCCTCATTAAACAGTTGAAGTGAGCACCCGTGGTGTCTTCCTTCTTGTGTGTGTTGTCTTGGCGCAAAAATCTTTATTATGTCGGATCACCATCTAGCCCTGCAGTTAACTCTTCTAAAGTATCTTACTATTTAGGTACACGGTAAGGGTAAGTAAGACTTCTAAAGGGAAGACGAGGTCGCTGCACGCACATTCCCTGGGTGAGAGGAGTAAAGCGCCGACAAGGGGTTATAAGCTAACCCCTTTTCCCCAGCGCCGTCATGTAGTACTGACAAGAATCTTGCCCAGAACAGACACAATAGCAGCGGTTAACACAATACGTATACGCAATTTTGTAACCATCCTGATGTCAGAAACGCTCCAGAGATGATGCTTGATTGCCCGTCGATATCAAGGGGTATCATTAAGAAAATATGTGGAATAAGGCGTTTGTCGCTGGCTCAGCTCAGGGTTGATTAGAGGAGAATGGGATGATGGACGTGTAGTTTAGACTGATGATGGTAATGATCGGGGAGTGTTAACATAATGGGGGCCGATACAGGCTGGTTGGTACCGGCTTTGCTAAAAAGTCGCCAGTCAGCGTGTTTGTTTCTCAGCCGTGAAGTGAATCACTTATGGCACTCAGAGCTTCAAATCCCAATAAAGTAAAGAGGATCCTTGTCCTCACCTTTCGACACCTTTTGGGCGCAAGTCTAAATAAGATAAAAAAGTCTGTGTCAGACACAGGGACTAGCTAGTTCCCTTTGTCCCATCTGAGCGCCGTTGCATCCTATCCATTAACCATAATAGGGACCAGCACGATAATCAAGAGACTGCCAAGGGCGATGCCCCGCCGGTTGTCACAAACTCGCAGCTGTGCCCGCAGAAGTCGCACGAGTCTTCAAACCGCATCGCAGGCTGAGTACAAGCCGGCGCATACGGTACACCCCTCGTGGCAGTCGCGACGAAAACCGCGGCGCTCCCATTGACGACGACTGGCGGTGCGTTAGCGCTTGCGCCAGGCGTCATTTCTCGCGAAAAAGCCAGCGAGTGTCGGGGAAAAGGAAGCTTCTTCGCCGGAGGAAGCGAACTCGTCGTCTATGGCTGCGTGCGGATCGTGCACGAGGTCGCAGCTTAGTGAAAGGCGACCGCCGCCACAAGCCAAGCCAGCGCCGACTTCGAGGAGCGCCTGCTGCTTCGGCTAATGGCTGCGCGGGAAGCACGCTCACCGATCCTCTCCTCGCAGAGCCATGTGCTTACCGGCGTAGACTAAGCGCTCGCTGCTGAGGCTGAATCTTCGTCGATTGGGCCAAAGTTTCGTTTTCGGTTTTCTTGTAAGCACAAATCCCGATGCTCTAAACAATCGCCGTTACTGACATTGAGGGTAGTAACTGCTTGTCACATATGCTACTAACTATAGGCAGCAACTGCAGGTAATAAGTGCTTGTCCAACTGTGTAAGAACGCTTTAAAAAGAGATATACGCCTCGACCTGACTACAAGTAAGGATAACGTTAGGCGGTATAGTTCTGACGCGACTAATCACAGGCAATTGCGAGAAAGGAAAGATAAATACAAGGCACGAAAATATTTCTAATCGAACTCGCAACATTTGGATTGCGAGTTCGAATGCGCATCTTTAGGCCACAGCAGCGGACAATGAAGTCTAAGATAACCTCATATCCGAAGCCCAAATGCTTTATGCGAGTTTACGTCCTAAAGCGACTGAGGCTATAAGGAACGCCGTAGTGAAGGGCTTCGGAAATTACGACCACCTGGGGTTCCTTCACGTGCACTGACATCGCACAATACGTGCGCCTCTAGCCCGTTGCCTCCATAGAAATTCGACCGCCGCGGCCAGGATCGAACCAGCATCTTCCGGGTCAGCAGCTGAGCACCATAACCACTGAGCCGCCGTGGCGGCTCTCGAAGCACAAATGGTGCTGCTGCATACCGGTGGCATTTTGATTATAAGTAATATTTTCCATACCAAAGCATGATGATTTTGCTGCTTTTGGAGCAGGCTGTAGTGAGCCTTATAGCATATGCATGACGCTTGACAATGTGTTCACAGTAAAACGAGAAGTGTCGAACAGTTTATACTTAACACGCAGTACTTCTCATCCGAAGTCATTTATCATATGTTTATTTCCGATAAACAATATTTAAGAGAATATGGGGGGGGGGGGGGGGGTTCGGGATAGGAAGGAAATGATGTTTTTCTTCGCTTTTTAGCCTGACTTGTAGTAACTGGCTGCTGCACTTTTGCGATACGCGCAAAACGATACATATTACAAAAGGCAGCAATGTTCTTTAGAGAGTGGCACTTATGAATACTCGAATATTTCGGTCAAATATGCTATTGGACATTTTCAACTAGAGGTAGTAAGGATACCGCTTGTTCTTACGATGTAGCAAGAATGTTTTGACGCTCCAAAGATTAGCAATCTTGGCAGCACTTACTACCTTTTTATTGCATACCTTTTTTTCTAAGAATGCAATGTACTACGTATCGTGTCATCCAAGTCTTCACGTGGCCCTGCTTACAAGGAGTCTTGCGGTGGTCATCATGTAAACAAGCAAAAAAAAATACAACTAGCTGGTACGACTTGGGTGACCGGATCGTGTGACCTGGTGACGGAACGATGACGTCACGTCTGATGGAGACCTAATTACCGCACAAGAAGCCATAAACAGCAGCGCTGTAAAAGAACTTGCTGGACTGGTCGAGGAGGCAACAACCATCGATCTCTTGATTTCAGGACCGTGGTGTTCGTGCGACTGATTGATTAGCTCGTCAGAGCCTGCATGGTGCTCGATTGAGGTACGCTGTAGAGAAAACAAAGCATGCAGAAGGATGAAAGAAACGGCCTGACATCACGGCGAAAGAGACGAAGATGAGCACACATGCAGTGGATACACGATAAATAGTGCATGCAATGGAGGTACTAAGAATCTGCAGAATGCAGGGAAGAGGGTATGCCACTTCATGCACTAGTTCTGCTTCAAGCAGACTGTGCATGAATTGTGGTCTTTGTATCCATACATCTAGCCCTCACAAAGGATTCAATGCTTAGCGTCACGCCGATGTCCCGAGTATTCAAGGACTGAAGCCACAAAAGGCATGAGTTTTGTATAGTATATACCACCGTATGAGAACAGTTATGTGCTTCAAACAAACCGTAAAGGTTTCTTGCCGTAGTGTTCTGGGAGTTATGGAGGCGAAAAAAAAAAGAGATCGCGAGAATTCGCCGGCAGTCATGGTTCCTCAGAACTATAAGTATGAACTTCTATTGGGCATGTGAATGCAGCGATGCGCCAGAGAGCACTCACAAGGGAAAGTGTCAGCGCAGGAAGCTGTCCTTGACTGTAACCAGGCTCAGGCCCTGTCACTGGAAGAAAGCTGAAGTGGAAAGCCAGTTCGCCCAGTGTACGGCAGCTCTCAATAGGCCAGCTGGAAGAACTGTGAATTCGTGGAAGCGCCCCACCTGTCTAAAGTTGTTGAACAGGCTTCAACGACTTCTTTCTGGCAGCAATGAAATTATGTTTTGCCCCGAAGAAACACGCGGCAAGTGGAAGGTGACGACACAGGAACTTTCGTAAAGAAAGATAGGCACATAGCCATGTGTTCGTTTCCTAACGGGGGAGGGGGGGGGGGGGAAGCAAAGCCGAAAAGCGTACTGCCAGAGCAACTGGAGAGCTTGACTTCGGACGGCACGTGACCTGG